>NW_027640905.1:0-76000 GCF_949752795.1 Hyperoodon ampullatus | reverse complement strand
AAAGAATTTCCCAGTTTTTTGTTTTGTTTTTGAAATTCCTTTTTATAGTGGGTTTGAGCTGATTCTCGCTGCCATGTTTATGCCAGTCTAGACACACTTGATTCCCTTACGGAGACATATCAATACATAGGTTTTAAGATTCTTACTTGTCAGATATATTCCCCTGCGGGAAATATGGGGTTTTGAGTCCCTTTCACTGAGGAAGGTGTAGGTCTTGTCTATTCCATAGTTGGTTCTTGGAACAGTACCTGTGCTTATATCAAACTCTGGTTTTATGCATCACCCCACCTCTCCTTCCCCCTTAAGCAGGCATAAGAGTGTTTTCTAAATGTGAGACACTGTTCTCTTTCCTAACTCAGTTCAAGTGCAGCCATGTTTACAGGATCTTCATAAGTGATATCTTATGATAAGTTTCTTTTTCTCTGTGACTTATTTCACTTAGAATCATCGTACCTGAATCCACCCATTTTGCTGCTACTGGTCTTATGACATTGATTTCATGGCTGAGGGATATTTCATCGTACGTAAGTACCACAATTTTTTGAACCATTTTTATACTTCCTGGGATATTTAAGGTGTACCCAAGTTGAGGTCCTTGTAAGCAGTGCAGCCCTAAATTTTGGGGTGGCTCTGTCTTATTGATTTTCAGTTTTCCCAAGGTATATTCCCTAGACTGGAAGTGCCCTTGGCTCTGTAGCTTTGTTGTTTACTTGTTTTAGGGAACACAATGTACTCCTCCAGAGAGGCAGTTGGCAATTTACATCCCGCCCTTCAGCATAACAAGGCTCCCTGTTCTCCAGGGCTTCTCTTGCCTTTCTGGTTTTTACACATTTTGTGGATGTCCCTTTTGACCGGTGGGAAGTGATACTTCTTTGTACTGCAGATTTGCATTGCCCGCTTGCTTGCTTGGCCAAAAAGGGCGTATGCGTTTTCTCCTGAATATATTCAGGAGAAAACGCATACGCCCTTTTTGGGCAAGTGCATCATTGTCGAAGCTGTGCCTCTCTTCCTGTGCTTTAAAGGCGATTCCAACGTACCTCTTGAAATCTGTTTCCTGCTATTCTGCCTCGCTTTCATGTCCGCCTCGTTGCCTTCCCTCAACAGATTTTTGGACGACAGTATTCCTTTATTACTCGGCCAGTTTGTGAATTGCTGTGCCCCTGAGCTCCATTATTCAACTCGTTTTTGGTGAGCTGACCGCATGTCCAAAATTTTGGTTCAGGACCTATGCTGTTTCCCGGTGGGGGGCTGAGACTTTGGTTAATTCTTCTTCCTGCCGGGAAATTACAGTGATATGTGCCCGTCCAAATGCCTAACAGCTACTCTCTCATTGGTTCTCCCTCTTCCCTTTCATCCTCTGCCAAATTGGCAACCTGTGCGAACCAGGAGGTTAAAGGGGCTGTCTCTCCATGTTGGGAGGTTGATAGTAAAGCAGGTGGAAAGTCAAACTTGAGCACCAGGAGAGGGACTATTCGTTGAGTTTTAGAAACCTTTCGTATTCACAGTGTGTCCGTTCTCTAGGTTTCGCGTACATGTTATAGGTGTAGTAATATTCCCTTCAACCTGGAGAGTTGGGACCCATGGAATGGGTGCCAGGCATTTGAGCTTTAAAGGGTCTGCATTTGCTCACCCAATCTCACCAATCCTCTCAGTCCCAAGTGTCCAGCCTTATGCCACATCCAGCTGTCATTGCAGATAGGGTCATTCCAGGTTTCATCAGAGACCCTGAAGGAATTGTAAAGTATTTCCCAGTTTTTTTGTTTTGTTTTTGAAATTCCTTTTTATAGTTGGTTTGAGCTGATTCTCGCTGCCATGTTTATGCCAGTCTAGACACACTTGATTCCCTTACGGAGACATATCAATACATAGGTTTTAAGATTCTTACTAGTCAGATATATTCCTCTGCGGGAAATATGGGGTTTTGAGTCCCTTTCACTGAGGAAGGTGTAGGTCTTGTCTATTCCATAGTTGGTTTTTGGAACGGTACCTGTGCTTATATCAAACTCTGGTTTTATGCATCACCCCACCTCTCCTTCACCCTTAAGCAGGCCTAAGAGTGTTTTCTAAATGTGAGACACTGTTCTCTTTCCTAACTCAGGTCAAGTGTAGCCATGTTTCAGGATCTTCATAAGTGATATCTTATGATAAGTTTCTTTTTCTCTGTGACTTATTACACTTAGAATCATCGTACCTGAATCCACCCATTTTGCTGCTACTGGTCTTATGACATTGATTTCATGGCTGAGGGATATTCCATCGTACGTAAGTACCACAATTTTTTGAACCATTTTCATATGTCCTGAGATATTTAAGGTGTACCCAAGTTTAGGTCCTTGTAATCAGTGCAGCCCTTAATTTTGGGGTGGCACTGTCTTATTGATTTTCAGTTTTCTCAAGGTATATTCCCTAGACTGGAGGTGCCCTTGGCTCTGTAGCTCTGTTCTTTACTTCTTTTAGGGAACACAATGTACTCCTCCAGAGAGGCAGTTGGCAATTTACATCCCGCCTATCAGCATAACAAGGCTCCCTGTTCTCCAGGGCCTGTCTTGCCTTTCTGGATTTTACACATTTTGTGGATATCCCTTTTGACCGTTGGGAAGTGATACTTCTTTGTAGTGCAGATTTGCATTGCCCGCTTGCTTGCTTGGCCAAAAAGGGCGTATGCGTTTTCTCCTGAATATATTCAGGAGAAAACGCATACGCCCTTTTTGGCCAAGTGCATCATTGTCGAAGTTGTGCCCCTCTTCTTGTGCTTTAAAGGCGATTCCAACGTACCTCTTGAAATCTGTTTCCTGCTATTCTGCTTCGCTTTCAAGTGGGCCTCATTGCCTTCCCTTAACAGATTTTTGGACGATAGTTGTCCTTTATTACTCGGCCAGTTTGTGAATTGCTGTGACCCTGAGCTCCATTTTTCAACTCGTTTTTGGTGAGCTGACCGCAAGTCCAAAATTTTGGTTCAGGACCTATGCTGGTTCCTGGTGGGGGGCTGAGACTTTTGTTAATTCATCTTAGTGCCGGGAAATTACAGTGATATGTGCCCGTTCAAATGCCTAACATCTACTCTCTCATTGGTTCTCCCTCTTCCCTTTCATCCTCTGCCAAATTGGCAACCTGTGCGAACCAGGATGTTAAAGTGGCTGTCTCTCCCATTTGGGAGGTTCATAGTAAAGCAGATGGAAAGTCAAACCGGAGCACCAGGAGAGGGACTATTCGTTGAGTTTTAGAAACCTTTCATATTCACAGTGTGTCCATTCTCTAGGTTTCCCGTACAGGTTATAGCTGTAGTAATATTCCCCTCAACCTGGAGAGTTGGGAACCATGGAATGGGTGCCAGGCATTTGTGCTTTAAAGGGTCTGCATTTGTTCACCCAATCTCACCAATCCTCTCAGTCCCAAGTGTCCCTCCTTATGCCACATCCTGCTGACGTTGTAGATAGGGTCATTCCAGGTTTCATCAGAGACCCTGAAGGAATTGCAAAGAATTTCCCAGTTTTTTTGTTTTGTTTTTGAAATTCCTTTTTATAGTGGGTTTGAGCTGATTCTCGCTGCCATGTGAATGCCAGTCTAGACACACTTGATTCCCTTACGGAGACATATCAATACATAGGTTTTAAGATTCTTACTACTCAGATATATTCCTCTGCTGGAAATATGGGCTTTTGAGTCCCTTTCACTGAGGAAGGTGTAGGTCTTGTCTATTCCATAGTTGGTTTTTGGAACGGTACCTGTGCTTATATCAAACTCTGGTTTTATGCATCACCCCACCTCTCCTTCCCCCTTAAGAAGGCATAAGAGTGTTTTCTAAATGTGAGACACTGTTCTCTTTCCTAACTCAGTTCAAGTGTAGCCATGTTTACAGGATCTTCATAAGTGATATCTTATGATATGTTTCTTTTTCTGTGTGACTTATTTCACTTAGAATCATCGTACCTGAAATCACCCATTTTGCTGCTACTGGTCTTATGACATTGATTTCATGGCTGATGGATATTCCATCGTACATAAGTACCACAATTTTTTGAACCATTTTTATATTTCCTGGGATATTTAAGGTGTACCTAATTTGAGGTCCTTGTAAGCAGTGCAGCCCTAAATTTTGGGGTGGCTCTGTCTTATTGATTTTCAGTTTTCCCAAGGTATATTCCCTAGACTGGAAGTGGCCTTGGCTCTGTAGCTCTGTTCTTTACTTGTTTTAGGGAACAAAATGTATTCCTCCAGAGAGGCAGTTGGCAATTTACATCCCGCCCATCAGCATAACAAGGCTCCCTGTTCTCCAGGGCCTGTCTTGCCTTTCTGGTTTTTACACATTTTGTGGATGTCCCTTTTGACCAGTGGGAAGTGATACTTCTTTGTAGTGCAGATATGCATTGCCCGCTTGCTTGCTTGGCCAAAAAGGGCGTATGCGTTTTCTCCTGAATATATTCAGGAGAAAACGCATACGCCCTTTTTGGCCAAGTGCATCATTGTCGAAGTTGTGCCCCTCTTCCTGTGCTTTAAAGGCGATTCCAACATACCTCTTGAAATCTGTTTCCTGCTATTCTGCCTCGCTTTCAAGTCCGCCTCGTTGCCTTCCCTCAACAGATTTTTGGACGATAGTTGTCCTTTATTACTCGGCCAGTTTGTGAATTGCTGTGCCCCTGAGCTCAATTTTTCAACTCGTTTTTGGTGAGCTGACCGCAAGTCCAAAATTTTGGTTCAGGACCTACGCTGGTTCCCGGTGGGTGGCTGAGACTTTGGTTAATTCTTCTTCCTGCCGGGAAATTACAGTGATATGTGCCCTTCCAAATGCCTAACAGCTACTCTCTCATTGGTTCTCCCTCTTCCCTTTCATCCTCTGCCAAATTGGCAACCTGTGCGAATCAGGAGGTTAAAGGGGTTGTCTCTCCAAGTTGGGAGGTTGATAGTAAAGCAGATGGAAAGTCAAACCGGAGCACCAGGAGAGGGACTATTCGTTGAGTTTTACAAACATTTCGTATTCACAGTGTGTCCGTTCTCTAGGTTTCCCGTACATGTTATAACTGTAGTAATATTCCCTTCAACCTGGAGAGTTGGGACCCATGGAATGGGTGCCATGCATTATTGCTTTAAAGGGTCTGCATTTGCTCACCCAATCTCACCAAGCCTCTCAGTGCCAAGTGTCCAGCCTCATGCCACATCCACCTGTCATTGTAGATAGGGTCATTCCAGGTTACATCAGAGACCCTGAAGGAATTGTAAAGAATTTCCCAGTTTTTTTGTTTTGTTTTTGAAATTCCTTTTTATAGTGGGTTTGAGCTGATTCTCGCTGCCATGTTTATGCCAGTCCAGACACACTTGATTCCCTTACGGAGACATATCAATACATAGGTTTTAAGATTCTTACTAGTCAGATATATTCCTCTGCGGGAAATATGGGGTTTTGAGTCCCTTTCACTGAGGAAGGTGTAGGTCTTGTCTATTCCATAGTTGGTTTTTGGAACGGTACCTGTGCTTATATCAAACTCTGGTTTTATGCATCACCCCACCTCTCCTTCCCCCTTAAGCAGGCATAAGTGTGTTTTCTAAATGTGAGACACTGTTCTCTTTCCTAACTCAGTTCAAGTGTAGCCATGTTTACAGGATCTTCATAAGTGATATCTTATGATAAGTTTCTTTTTCTGTGTGACTTATTTCACTTAGAATCATCGTACCTGAAACCAACCATTTTGCTGCTACTGGTCTTATGACATTGATTTCATGGCTGAGGGATATTCCATCGTACGTAAGTACCACAATTTTTTGAACCATTTTTATATTTCCTGGGATATTTAAGGTGTACCCAAGTTGAGGTCCTTGTAAGCAGTGCAGCCCTAAATTTTGGGGTGGCTCTGTCTTATTGATTTTCAGTTTTCCCAAGGTATATTCTCTAGACTGGAAGTGCCTTTGGCTCTGTATCTCTGTTCTTTACTTGTTTTAGGGAACACAATGCACTCCTCCAGAGAGGCAGTTGGAAATTTACATCCCGCCCATCAGCATAACAAGGCTCCCTGTTCTCCAGGGCCTGTCTTGCCTTTCTGGTTTTTACACATTTTGTGGATGTCCCTTTTGACCGGTGGGAAGTGATACTTCTTTGTAGTGCAGATTTGCATTGCCCGCTTGTTTGCTTGGCCAAAAAGGGCGTATGCGTTTTCACCTGAATATATTCAGGAGAAAACACATACGCCCTTTTTGGCCAAGTGCATCATTGTCGAAGTTGTGCCCCTCTTCCTGTGCTTTAAAGGCGATTCCAACGTACCTCTTGAAAACTGTTTCCTGCTATTCTGCCTCGCTTTCAAGTCCGCCTCGTTGCCTTCCCTCAACAGATTTTTGGACGATAGTTGTCCTTTATTACTCGGCCAGTTTGTGAATTGCTGTGACCCTGAGCTCCATTTTTCAACTCGTTTTTGGTGAGCTGACCGCAAGTCCAAAATTTTGGTTCAGGACCTATGCTTTTTCCCGGTGGGGGGCTGAGACTTTGGTTAATTCTTCTTCCTGCCGGGAAATTACAGTGATATGTGCCCGTCCAAATGCCTAACAGCTACTCTCTCATTGGTTCTCCCTCTTCCCTTTCATCCTCTGCCAAATTGGCAACCTGTGCGAACCAGGAGGTTAAAGGGGCTGTCTCTCCAAGTTGGGAGGTTGATAGTAAAGCAGATGGAAAGTCAAACCGGAGCACCAGGAGAGGGACTATTCGTTGAGTTTTAGAAACCTTTCGTAATCACAGTGTGTCCGTTCTCTAGGTTTCCCGTACATGTTATAACTGTAGTAATATTCCCTTCAACCTGGAGATTTGGGACCCATGGAATGGGTGCCATGCATTATTGCTTTAAAGGGTCTGCATTTGTTCACCCAATCTCACCAATCCTCTCAGTCCCAAGTGTCCAGCCTTATGCCACATCCAGCTGTCGTTGTAGATAGGGTCATTCCAGGTTTCATCAGAGACCCTGAAGGAATTGTAAAGAATTTCCCAGTTTTTTTGTTTTATTTTTGAAATTCCTTTTTATAGTGGGTTTGAGCTGATTCTCGCTGCCATATTTATCCCAGTCTAGACACACTTGATTCCCTTACGGAGACATATCAATACATAGGTTTTAGAGATTCTTACTAGTCAGATATATTCCTCTGCGGGAAATATGGGGTTTTGAGTCCCTTTCACTGAGGAAGGTGTAGGTCTTGTCTATTCCATAGTTGGTTTTTGGAATTTTACCTGTTCTTATATCAAACTCTGGTTTTATGAATCACCCCACCTCTCCTTCCCACTTAAGCAGGCATAAGAGTGTTTTCTAAATGTGAGACACTGTTCTCTTTTGTAACTCAGTTCAAGTGCAGCCATGTTTACAGGATCTTCATAAGTGATATCTTATGATAAGTTTCTGTTTCTGTGTGACTTATTTCACTTAGAATCATCGTACATGAATCCAACCATTTTGCTGCTACTTGTCTTATGACATTGATTTCATGGCTGAGGGATATTCCATCGTACGTAAGTACCACAATTTTTTGAACCATTTTTATATTTCCTGGGATATTTAAGGTGTACCCAAGTTGAGGTCCTTGTAAGCAGTGCAGCCCTAAATTTTGGGGTGGCTCTGTCTTATTGATTTTCAGTTTTCCCAAGGTATATTCCCTAGACTGGAAGTGCCCTTGGCTCTGTAGCTCTGTTCTTTACTTGTTTTAGGTAACACAATGCACTCCTCCAGAGAGGCAGTTGGCAATTTACATCCCGCCCATCAGCATAACAAGGCTCCCTGTTCTCCAGGGCCTGTCTTGCCTTTCTGGTTTTTACACATTTTGTGGATGTCCCTTTTGACCGGTGGGAAGTGATACTTCTTTGTAGTGCAGATTTGCATTGCCCACTTGCTTGCTTGGCCAAAAAGGGCGTATGCGTTTTCTCCTGAATATATTCAGGAGAAAACACATACACCATTTTTGGCCAGGTGCATCATTGTCGAAGTTGTGCCCCTCTTCCTGTGCTTTAAAGGCGATTCCAACGTACCTCTTGAAATCTGTTTCCTGCTATTCTGCCTCGCTTTCAAGTCCGCCTCATTGCCTTCCCTCAACAGATTTTTGGACGATAGTTGTCCTTTATTACTCGGCCAGTTTGTGAATTGCTGTGCCCCTGAGCTCCATTTTTCAACTCGTTTTTGGTGAGCTGACCGCAAGTCTAAAATTTTGGTTCAGGACATATACTGGTTCCCGGTCGGTGGCTGAGACTTTGGTTAATTCTTCTTCCTGCTGGGAAATTACAGTGATATGTGCCGTCCAAATGCCTAACAGCTACTCTCTCATTGGTTCTCCCTCTTCCCTTTCATCCTCTGCCAAATTGGCAACCTGTGCGAACCAGGAGGTTAAAGGGGCTGTCTCTCCAAGTTGGGAGGTTGATAGTAAAGCAGATGGAAAGTCAAACCGGAGCACCAGGAGAGGGACTATTCGTTGAGTTTTAGAAACCTTTCGTATTCACAGTGTGTCCGTTCTCTAGGTTTCCCGTACATGTTATAACTGTAGTAATATTCCCTTCAAACCGGAGAGTAGGGACCCATGGAATGGGTGCCATGCATTATTGCTTTAAAGGGACTGCATTTGTTCACCCAATCTCACCAATCCTCTCAGTCCCAACTCTCCAGCGTTATGCCACATCCAGCTGTCATTGTAGATAGGGTCATTCCATGTTTCATCAGAGACCCTGAAGGAATTGTAAAGAATTTCCCAGTTTTTTTGTTTTGTTTTTGAAATTCCTTTTTATAGTGGGTTTGAGCTGATTCTCGCTGCCATGTTTATGCCAGTCTAGACACACTTGATTCCCTTACGGAGACATATCAATACATAGGTTTTAAGATTCTTACTAGTCAGATATATTCCTCTGCGGGAAATATGGGGTTTTGCGTCCCTTTCACTGAGGAAGGTGTAGGTCTTGTCTATTCCATAGTTGGTTTTTGGAATGGTACATGTGCTTATATCAAACTCTGGTTTTATGCATCACCCCACCTCTCCTTCCCTCTTAAGCAGGCATAAGAGTGTTTTCTAAATGTGAGACACTGTTCTCTTTCCTTACTCAGTTCAAGTGTAGCCATGTTTACAGGATCTTCATAAGTGATATCTTATGATAAGTTTCTTTTTCTCTGTGACTTATTTCACTTAGAATCATCGTACCTGAATCCACCCATTTTGCTGCTACTGGTCTTATGACATTGATTTCATGGCTGAGGGATATTCCATCGTACGTAAGTACCACAATTTTTTGAACCATTTTTATATTTCCTGGGATATTTAAGGTGTACCCAAGTTGAGGTCCTTGTAAGCAGTGCAGACCTAAATTTTGGGGTGGCTCTGTCTTATTGATTTTCAGTTTTCCCAAGGTATATTCCCTAGACTGGAAGTGCCCTTGGCTCTGTAGCTCTGTTCTTTACTTGTTTTAGGGAACACAATATACTGCTCCAGAGAGGCAGTTGGCAATTTACATCCCGCCCATCAGCATAACAAGGCTCCCTGTTCTCCAGGGCCTGTCTTGCCTTTCTGGTTTTTACACATTTTGTGGATGTCCCTTTTGACCGGTGGGAAGTGATACTTCTTTGTAGTGCAGATTTGAATTGCCCGCTTGCTTGCTTGGCCAAAAAGGGCGTATGCGTTTTCTCCTGAATATATTCAGGAGAAAACGCATACGCCCTTTTTGGCCAAGTGCATCATTGTCGAAGTTGTACCCCTCTTCCTGTGCTTTAAAGGTGATTCCAACGTACCTCTTGAAATCTGTTTCCTGCTATTCTGCCTCGCTTTCAAGTCCGCCTCGTTGCCTTCCCTCAACAGATTTTTGGACGATAGTTGTCCTTTATTACTCGGCCAGTTTGTGAATTGCTGTGCCCCTGAGCTCCATTTTTCAACTCGTTTTTGGTGAGCTGACCGCAAGTCCAAAATTTTCGTTCAGGACCTATACTGGTTCCCGGTGGGTGGCTGAGACTTTGGTTAATTCTTCTTCCTGCCGGGAAATTACAGTGATATGTGCCCGTCCAAATGCCTAACAGCTACTCTCTCATTGGTTCTCCCTCTTCCCTTTCATCCTCTGCCAAATTGGCAACCTGTGCGAACCAGGAGGTTAAAGGGGCTGTCTCTCCAAGTTGGGAGGTTGATAGTAAAGCAGATGGAAAGTCAAACCGGAGCACCAGGAGAGGGACTATTCGTTGAGTTTTAGAAACCTTTCGTATTCACAGTGTGTCCGTTCTCTAGGTTTCCCGTACATGTTATAACTGTAGTAATATTCCCTTCAACCTGGAGATTTGGGACCCATGGAATGGGTGCCATGCATTATTGCTTTAAAGGGACTGCATTTGTTCACCCAATCTCACCAATCCTCTCAGTCCCAAGTGTCCAGCGTTATGCCACATCCAGCTGTCATTGTAGATAGGGTCATTCCAGGTTTCATCAGAGACCCTGAAGGAATTGTAAAGAATTTCCCAGTTTTTGTTTTGTTTTTGAAATTCCTTTTTATAGTGGGTTTGAGCTGATTCTCGCTGCCATGTTTATGCCAGTCTAGACACACTTGATTCCCTTACGGAGACATATCAATACATAGGTTTTAAGATTCTTACTAGTCAGATATATTCCTCTGCGGGAAATATGGGGTTTTGCGTCCCTTTCACTGAGGAAGGTGTAGGTCTTGTCTATTCCATAGTTGGTTTTTGGAATGGTACCTGTGCTTATATCAAACTCTGGTTTTATGCATCACCCCACCTCTCCTTCCCTCTTAAGCAGGCATAAGAGTGTTTTCTAAATGTGAGACACTGTTCTCTTTCCTTACTCAGTTCAAGTGTAGCCATGTTTACAGGATCTTCATAAGTGATATCTTATGATAAGTTTCTTTTTCTCTGTGACTTATTTCACTTAGAATCATCGTACCTGAATCCACCCATTTTGCTGCTACTGGTCTTATGACATTGATTTCATGGCTGAGGGATATTCCATCGTACGTAAGTACCACAATTTTTTGAACCATTTTTATATTTCCTGGGATATTTAAGGTGTACCCAAGTTGAGGTCCTTGTAAGCAGTGCAGCCCTAAATTTTGGGGTGGCTCTGTCTTATTGATTTTCAGTTTTCCCAAGGTATATTCCCTAGACTGGAAGTTCCCTTGGCTCTGTAGCTCTGTTCTTTACTTGTTTTAGGGAACACAATGTACTCCTCCAGAGAGGCAGTTGGCAATTTACATCCCGCCCATCAGCATAACAAGGCTCCCTGTTCTCCAGGGCCTGTCTTGCCTTTCTGGTTTTTACACATTTTGTGGATGTCCCTTTTGACCGGTGGGAAGTGATACTTCTTTGTAGTGCAGATTTGAATTGCCCGCTTGCTTGCTTGGCCAAAAAGGGCGTATGCGTTTTCTCCTGAATATATTCAGGAGAAAACGCATACGCCCTTTTTGGCCAAGTGCATCATTGTCGAAGTTGTGCCCCTCTTCCTGTGCTTTAAAGGTGATTCCAACGTACCTCTTGAAATCTGTTTCCTGCTATTCTGCCTCGCTTTCAAGTCCGCCTCGTTGCCTTCCCTCAACAGATTTTTGGACGATAGTTGTCCTTTATTACTCGGCCAGTTTGTGAATTGCTGTGCCCCTGAGCTCCATTTTTCAACTCGTTTTTGGTGAGCTGACCGCAAGTCCAAAATTTTCGTTCAGGACCTATACTGGTTCCCGGTGGGTGGCTGAGACTTTGGTTAATTCTTCTTCCTGCCGGGAAATTACAGTGATATGTGCCCGTCCAAATGCCTAACAGCTACTCTCTCATTGGTTCTCCCTCTTCCCTTTCATCCTCTGCCAAATTGGCAACCTGTGCGAACCAGGAGGTTAAAGGGGCTGTCTCTCCAAGTTGGGAGGTTGATAGTAAAGCAGATGGAAAGTCAAACCGGAGCACCAGGAGAGGGACTATTCGTTGAGTTTTAGAAACCTTTCGTATTCACAGTGTGTCCGTTCTCTAGGTTTCCCGTACATGTTATAACTGTAGTAATATTCCCTTCAACCTGGAGATTTGGGACCCATGGAATGGGTGCCATGCATTATTGCTTTAAAGGGACTGCATTTGTTCACCCAATCTCACCAATCCTCTCAGTCCCAAGTGTCCAGCGTTATGCCACATCCAGCTGTCATTGTAGATAGGGTCATTCCAGGTTTCATCAGAGACCCTGAAGGAATTGTAAAGAATTTCCCAGTTTTTTGTTTTGTTTTTGAAATTCCTTTTTATAGTGGGTTTGAGCTGATTCTCGCTGCCATGTTTATGCCAGTCTAGACACACTTGATTCCCTTACGGAGACATATCAATACATAGGTTTTAAGATTCTTACTAGTCAGATATATTCCTCTGCAGGAAATATGGGGTTTTGAGTCCCTTTCACTGAGGAAGGTGTAGGTCTTGTCTATTCCATAGTTGGTTTTCGGAATGGTGCCTGTGCTTATATCAAACTCTGGTTTTATGCATCACCCCACCTCTCCTTCCCTCTTAAGCAGGCATAAGAGTGTTTTCTAAATGTGAGACACTGTTCTCTTTTGTAACTCAGTTCAAGTGCAGGCATGTTTACAGGATCTTCATAAGTGAAATCTTATGATAAGTTTCTGTTTCTGTGTGACTTATTTCACTTAGAATCATCGTACATGAATCCAACCATTTTGCTGCTACTGGTCTTATGACATTGATTTCATGGCTGAGGGATATTCCATCGTACGTAAGTACCACAATTTTTTGAACCATTTTTATATTTCCTGGGATATTTAAGGTGTACAAAAGTTGAGCTCCTTGTAAGCAGTGCAGCCCTAAATTTTGGGGTGGCTCTGTCTTATTGATTTTCAGTTTTCCCCAGGTATATTCCCTAGACTGGAAGTGCCCTTGGCTCTGTAGCTCTGTTGTTTACTTTTTTTAGGGAACACAATGGACTCCTCCAGAGAGGCAGTTGGCAATTTACATCCTGCCCATCAGCATAACAAGGCTCCCTGTTCTCCAGGGCCTGTCTTGCCTTTCTGGTTTTTACACATTTTGTGGATGTCCCTTTTGACCGGTGGGAAGTGATACTTCTTTGTAGTGCAGATTTGCATTGCCCACTTGCTTGCTTGGCCAAAAAGGGCGTATGCGTTTTCTCCTGAATATATTCAGGAGAAAACGCATACGCCCTTTTTGGCCAGGTGCATCATTGTCGAAGTTGTGCCCCTCTTCCTGTGCTTTAAAGGCGATTCCAACGTACCTCTTGAAATCTGTTTCCTGCTATTCTGCCTCGCTTTCAAGTCCGCCTCATTGCCTTCCCTCAACAGATTTTTGGACGATAGTTGTCCTTTATTACTCGGCCAGTTTGTGAATTGCTGTGCCCCTGAGCTCCATTTTTCAACTCGTTTTTGGTGAGCTGACCGCAAGTCTAAAATTTTGGTTCAGGACATATACTGGTTCCCGGTGGGTGGCTGAGACTTTGGTTAATTCTTCTTCCTGCTGGGAAATTACAGTGATATGTGCCGTCCAAATGCCTAACAGCTACTCTCTCATTGGTTCTCCCTCTTCCCTTTCATCCTCTGCCAAATTGGCAACCTGTGCGAACCAGGAGGTTAAAGGGGTTGTCTCTCCAAGTTGGGAGGTTGATAGTAAAGCAGATGGAAAGTCAAACCGGAGCACCAGGAGAGGGACTATTCGTTGAGTGTTAGAAACCTTTCGTATTCACAGTGTGTCCGTTCTCTAGGTTTCCCGTACATGTTATAACTGTAGTAATATTCCCTTCAAACCGGAGAGTAGGGACCCATGGAATGGGTGCCATGCATTATTGCTTTAAAGGGACTGCATTTGTTCACCCAATCTCACCAATCCTCTCAGTCCCAACTCTCCAGCGTTATGCCACATCCAGCTGTCATTGTAGATAGGGTCATTCCATGTTTCATCAGAGACCCTGAAGGAATTGTAAAGAATTTCCCAGTTTTTTTGTTTTGTTTTTGAAATTCCTTTTTATAGTGGGTTTGAGCTGATTCTCGCTGCCATGTTTATGCCAGTCTAGACACACTTGATTCCCTTACGGAGACATATCAATACATAGGTTTTAAGATTCTTACTAGTCAGATATATTCCTCTGCGGGAAATATGGGGTTTTGCGTCCCTTTCACTGAGGAAGGTGTAGGTCTTGTCTATTCCATAGTTGGTTTTTGGAATGGTACCTGTGCTTATATCAAACTCTGGTTTTATGCATCACCCCACCTCTCCTTCCCTCTTAAGCAGGCATAAGAGTGTTTTCTAAATGTGAGACACTGTTCTCTTTCCTTACTCAGTTCAAGTGTAGCCATGTTTACAGGATCTTCATAAGTGATATCTTATGATAAGTTTCTTTTTCTCTGTGACTTATTTCACTTAGAATCATCGTACCTGAATCCACCCATTTTGCTGCTACTGGTCTTATGACATTGATTTCATGGCTGAGGGATATTCCATCGTACGTAAGTACCACAATTTTTTGAACCATTTTTATATTTCCTGGGATATTTAAGGTGTACCCAAGTTGAGGTCCTTGTAAGCAGTGCAGCCCTAAATTTTGGGGTGGCTCTGTCTTATTGATTTTCAGTTTTCCCAAGGTATATTCCCTAGACTGGAAGTGCCCTTGGCTCTGTAGCTCTGTTCTTTACTTGTTTTAGGGAACACAATGTACTCCTCCAGAGAGGCAGTTGGCAATTTACATCCCGCCCATCAGCATAACAAGGCTCCCTGTTCTCCAGGGCCTGTCTTGCCTTTCTGGTTTTTACACATTTTGTGGATGTCCCTTTTGACCGGTGGGAAGTGATACTTCTTTGTAGTGCAGATTTGAATTGCCCGCTTGCTTGCTTGGCCAAAAAGGGCGTATGCGTTTTCTCCTGAATATATTCAGGAGAAAACGCATACGCCCTTTTTGGCCAAGTGCATCATTGTCGAAGTTGTGCCCCTCTTCCTGTGATTTAAAGGTGATTCCAACGTACCTCTTGAAATCTGTTTCCTGCTATTCTGCCTCGCTTTCAAGTCCGCCTCGTTGCCTTCCCTCAACAGATTTTTGGACGATAGTTGTCCTTTATTACTCGGCCAGTTTGTGAATTGCTGTGCCCCTGAGCTCCATTTTTCAACTCGTTTTTGGTGAGCTGACCGCAAGTCCAAAATTTTCGTTCAGGACCTATACTGGTTCCCGGTGGGTGGCTGAGACTTTGGTTAATTCTTCTTCCTGCCGGGAAATTACAGTGATATGTGCCCGTCCAAATGCCTAACAGCTACTCTCTCATTGGTTCTCCCTCTTCCCTTTCATCCTCTGCCAAATTGGCAACCTGTGCGAACCAGGAGGTTAAAGGGGCTGTCTCTCCAAGTTGGGAGGTTGATAGTAAAGCAGATGGAAAGTCAAACCGGAGCACCAGGAGAGGGACTATTCGTTGAGTTTTAGAAACCTTTCGTATTCACAGTGTGTCCGTTCTCTAGGTTTCCCGTACATGTTATAACTGTAGTAATATTCCCTTCAACCTGGAGATTTGGGACCCATGGAATGGGTGCCATGCATTATTGCTTTAAAGGGACTGCATTTGTTCACCCAATCTCACCAATCCTCTCAGTCCCAAGTGTCCAGAGTTATGCCACATCCAGCTGTCATTGTAGATAGGGTCATTCCAGGTTTCATCAGAGACCCTGAAGGAATTGTAAAGAATTTCCCAGTTTTTTGTTTTGTTTTTGAAATTCCTTTTTATAGTGGGTTTGAGCTGATTCTCGCTGCCATGTTTATGCCAGTCTAGACACACTTGATTCCCTTACGGAGACATATCAATACATAGGTTTTAAGATTCTTACTAGTCAGATATATTCCTCTGCAGGAAATATGGGGTTTTGAGTCCCTTTCACTGAGGAAGGTGTAGGTCTTGTCTATTCCATAGTTGGTTTTCGGAATGGTGCCTGTGCTTATATCAAACTCTGGTTTTATGCATCACCCCACCTCTCCTTCCCTCTTAAGCAGGCATAAGAGTGTTTTCTAAATGTGAGACACTGTTCTCTTTTGTAACTCAGTTCAAGTGCAGGCATGTTTACAGGATCTTCATAAGTGAAATCTTATGATAAGTTTCTGTTTCTGTGTGACTTATTTCACTTAGAATCATCGTACATGAATCCAACCATTTTGCTGCTACTGGTCTTATGACATTGATTTCATGGCTGAGGTATATTCCATCGTACGTAAGTACCACAATTTTTTGAACCATTTTTATATTTCCTGGGATATTTAAGGTGTACAAAAGTTGAGCTCCTTGTAAGCAGTGCAGCCCTAAATTTTGGGGTGGCTCTGTCTTATTGATTTTCAGTTTTCCCCAGGTATATTCCCTAGACTGGAAGTGCCCTTGGCTCTGTAGCTCTGTTGTTTACTTTTTTTAGGGAACACAATGGACTCCTCCAGAGAGGCAGTTGGCAATTTACATCCCGCCCATCAGCATAACAAGGCTCCCTGTTCTCCAGGGCCTGTCTTGCCTTTCTGGTTTTTACACATTTTGTGGATGTCCCTTTTGACCGGTGGGAAGTGATACTTCTTTGTAGTGCAGATTTGCATTGCCCACTTGCTTGCTTGGCCAAAAAGGGCGTATGCGTTTTCTCCTGAATATATTCAGGAGAAAACGCATACGCCCTTTTTGGCCAGGTGCATCATTGTCGAAGTTGTGCCCCTCTTCCTGTGCTTTAAAGGCGATTCCAACGTACCTCTTGAAATCTGTTTCCTGCTATTCTGCCTCGCTTTCAAGTCCGCCGCATTGCCTTCCCTCAACAGATTTTTGGACGATAGTTGTCCTTTATTACTCGACCAGTTTGTGAATTGCTGTGCCCCTGAGCTCCATTTTTCAACTCGTTTTTGGTGAGCTGACCGCAAGTCTAAAATTTTGGTTCAGGACCTATACTGGTTCCCGGTGGGTGGCTGAGACTTCGGTTAATTCTTCTTCCTGCCGGGAAATTACAGTGATATGTGCCCGTCCAAATGCCTAACAGCTACTCTCTCATTGGTTCTCCCACTTCCCTTTCATCCTCTGCCAAATTGGCAACCTGTGCGAACCAGGAGGTTAAAGGGGCTGTCTCTCCAAGTTGGGAGGTTGATAGTAAAGCAGATGGAAAGTCAAACCGGAGCACCAGGAGAGGGACTATACGTTGAGTTTTAGAAACCTTTCATATTCAGAGTGTGTCCGTTCTCTAGGTTTCCCTTACATGTTATAGCTGTAGTAATATTCCCTTCAACCTGGAGAGTTGGGACCCAAGGAATGTGTGCCATGCATTATTGCCTTAAAGCGTCTGCATTTGCTCACCCAATCTCACCAATCCTCTCAGTCCCAAGTGTCCAGCCTTATGCCACATCCAGATGTCGTTGTAGATAGGGTCATTCCAGGTATCATCAGAGACCCTGAAAGAATTGTAAAGAATTTCGCAGTTTTTTTGTTTTGTTTTTGAAATTCCTTTTTATAGTGGGTTTGAGCTGATTCTCGCTGCCATGTTTATGCCAGTCTAGACACACTTGATTCCCTTACGGAGACATATCAATACATAGGTTTTAAGATTCTTACTAGTCAGATATATTCCTCTGTGGGAAATATGGGGTTTTGAGTCCCTTTCACTGAGGAAGGTGTAGGTCTTGTCTATTCCATAGTTCGTTTTTAGAACGGTACCTGTGCTTATATCAAACTCTGGTTTTATGCATCACCCCACCTCTCCTTCCCCCTTAAGCAGGCATAAGAGTGTTTTCTAAATGTGAGACACTGTTCTCTTTCCTAACTCAGTTCAAGTGTAGCCATGTTTACAGGATCTTCATAAGTGATATCTTATGATAAGTTTCTTTTTCTCTGTGACTTATTTCACTTAGAATCATCGTACCTGAATCCACCCATTTTGCTGCTACTGGTCTTATGACATTGATTTCATGGCTGAGGGATATTCCATCGTACGTAAGTACCACAATTTTTTGAACCATTTTTATATTTCCTGGGATATTTAAGGTGTACCCAAGTTGAGGTCCTTGTAAGCAGTACAGCCCTAAATTTAGGGGTGGCTCTGTCATATTGATTTTCAGTTTTCCCAAGGTATAATCCCTAGACTGGAAGTGCCCTTGGCTCTGTAGCTCTGTTCTTTACTTGTTTTAGGGAACACAATGCACTCCTCCAGAGAGGCAGTTGGCAATTTACATCCCGCCCATCAGCATAACAAGGCTCCCTGTTCTCCAGGGCCTGTCTTGCCTTTCTGGTTTTTACACATTTTGTGGATGTCCCTTTTGACCGGTGGGAAGTGATACTTCTTTGTAGTGCAGATTTGCATTGCCCACTTGCTTGCTTGGCCAAAAAGGGCGTATGCGTTTTCTCCTGAATATATTCAGGAGAAAACGCATACGCCCTTTTTGGCCAAGTGCATCATTGTCGAAGTTGTGCCCCTCTTCCTGTGCTTTAAAGGCGATTCCAACGTACCTCTTGAAATCTGTTTCCTGCTATTCTGCGTCGCTTTCAAGTCCGCCTCGTTGCCTTCCCTCAACAGATTTTTGGACGATAGTTGTCCTTTATTACTCGGCCAGTTTGTGAATTGCTGTGCCCCTGAGCTCCATTTTTCAACTCGTTTTTGGTGAGCTGACCGCAAGTCCAAAATTTTCGTTCAGGACCTATACTGGTTCCCGGTGGGTGGCTGAGACTTTGGTTAATTCTTCTTCCTGCCGGGAAATTACAGTGATATGTGCCCGTCCAAATGCCTAACAGCTACTCTCTCATTGGTTCTCCCTCTTCCCTTTCATCCTCTGCCAAATTGGCAACCTGTGCGAACCAGGAGGTTAAAGGGGCTGTCTCTCCAAGTTGGGAGGTTTATAGTAAAGCAGATGGAAAGTCAAACCGGAGCACCAGGAGAGGGACTATTCGTTGAGTTTTAGAAACCTTTCGTATTCACAGTGTGTCCGTTCTCTAGGTTTCCCGTACATGTTATAACTGTAGTAATATTCCCTTCAACCCGGAGAGTAGGGACCCATGGAATGGGTGCCATGCATTATTGCTTTAAAGGGACTGCATTTTTTCACCCAATCTCACCAATCCTCTCAGTCCCAACTCTCCAGCGTTATGCCACATCCAGCTGTCATTGTAGATAGGGTCATTCCTGGTTTCATCAGAGACCCTGAAGGAATTGTAAAGATTCTCCCAGTTTTTTTGTTTTGTTTTTGAAATTCCTTTTTATAGTGGGTTTGAGCTGATTCTCGGTGCCATGTTTATGCCAGTCTAGACACACTTGATTCCCTTACGGAGACATATCAATACATAGGTTTTAAGATTCTTACTAGTCAGATATATTCCTCTGCAGGAAATATGGGGTTTTGAGTCCCTTTCACTGAGGAAGGTGTAGGTCTTGTCTATTCCATAGTTGGTTTTTGGAATGGTACCTGTGCTTATATCAAACTCTGGTTTTATACATCACCCCACTTCTCCTTCCCTCTTAAGCAGGCATAAGAGTGTTTTCTAAATGTGAGACACTGTTCTCTTTCCTAACTCAGTTCAAGTGTAGCCATGTTTACAGGATCTTCATAAGTGATATCTTATGATGAGTTTCTTTTTCTCTGTGACTTATTTCACTTAGAATCATCGTACCTGAATCCACCCATTTTGCTGCTACTGGTCTTATGACATTGATTTCATGGCTGAGGGATATTCCATCGTACGTAAGTACCACAATTTTTTGAACCATTTTTATATTTCCTGGGATATTTAAGGTGTACCCAAGTTGAGGTTCTTGTAAGCAGTGCAGCCCTAAATTTTGGGGTGGCTCTGTCTTATTGATTTTCAGTTTTCCCAAGGTATATTCCCTAGACTGGAAGTGCCCTTGGCTCTGTAGCTCTGTTCTTTACTTGTTTTAGGTAACACAATGTACTCCTCCAGAGAGGCAGTTGGCAATTTACATCCCGCCCATCAGCATAACAAGGCTCCCTGTTCTCCAGGGCCTGTCTTGCCTTTCTGGTTTTTACACATTTTGTGGATGTCCCTTTTGACCGGTGGGAAGTGATACTTCTTTGTAGTGCAGATTTGCATTGCCCGCTTGCTTGCTTGGCCAAAAAGGGCGTATGCGTTTTCTCCTGAATATATTCAGGAGAAAACGCATACGCCCTTTTTGGCCAAGTGCATCATTGTCGAAGTTGTGCCCCTCTTCCTGTGCTTTAAAGGCGATTCCAACGTACCTCTTGAAATCTGTTTCCTGCTATTCTGCCTTGCTTTCAAGTCCGCCTCGTTGCCTTCCCTCAACAGATTTTTGGACGATAGTTGTCCTTTATTACTCGGCCAGTTTGTGAATTGCTGTGCCCCTGAGCTGCATTTTTCAACTCGTTTTTGGTGAGCTGACCGCAAGTCCAAAATTTTGGTTCAGGACCTATACTGGTTCCCGGTGGGTGGCTGAGACTTTGGTTAATTCTTCTTCCTGCCGGAAATTACAGTGATATGTGCCCATCCAAATGCCTAACAGCTACTCTCTCATTGGTTCTCCCTCTTCCCTTTCATCCTCTGCCAAATTGGCAACCTGTGCGAACCAGGAGGTTAAAGGGGCTGTCTCTCCAAGTTGGGAGGTTGATAGTAAAGCAGATGGAAAGTCAAACCAGAGCACCAGGAGAGGGACTATTCGTTGAGTTTTAGAAACCTTTCGTATTCACAGTGTGTCCATTCTCTAGGTTTCCCGTACATGTTATAACTGTAGTAATATTCCCTTCAACCCGGAGAGTAGGGGCCCATGGAATGGGTGCCATGCATTATTGCTTTAAAGGGACTGCATTTGTTCACCAAATCTCACCAATCCTCTCAGTCCCAACTCTCCAGCGTTATGCCACATCCAGCTGTCATTGTAGATAGGGTCATTCCAGGTTTCATCAGAGACCCTGAAGGAATTGTAAAGAATTTCCCAGTTTTTTTGTTTTGTTTTTGAAATTCCTTTTTATAGTGGGTTTGAGCTGATTCTCGCTGCCATGTTTATGCCAGTCTAGACACACTTGATTCCCTTACGGAGACATATCAATACATAGGTTTTAAGATTCTTACTAGGCAGATATATTCCTCTGCAGGAAATATGGGGTTTTGAGTCCCTTTCACTGAGGAAGGTGTAGGTCTTGTCTATTCCATAGTTGGTTTTTGGAATGGTACCTGTGCTTATATCAAACTCTGGTTTTATGCATCACCCCACCTCTCCTTCCCTCTTAAGCAGGCATAAGAGTGTTTTCTAAATGTGAGACACTGTTCTCTTTCCTAACTCAGTTCAAGTGTAGCCATGTTTACAGGATCTTCATAAGTGATATCTTATGATAAGTTTGTTTTTCTCTGTGACTTATTTCACTTAGAATCATCGTACCTGAATCCACCCATTTTGCTGCTATTGGTCTTATGACATTGATTTCATGGCTGAGGGATATTCCATCGTACGTAAGTACCACAATTTTTTGAAAGATTTTTATATTTCCTGGGATATTTAAGGTGTACCCAAGTTGAGGTCCTTGTAAGCAGTGCAGCCCTAAATTTTGGGGTGGCTCTGTCTTATTGATTTTCAGTTTTCCCAAGGTATATTCCCTAGACTGGAAGTGCCCTTGGCTCTGTAGCTCTGTTGTTTACTTGTTTTAGGGAACACAATGTACTGCTCCAGAGAGGCAGTTGGCAATTTACATCCCGCCCATCAGCATAACAAGGCTCCCTGTTCTCCAGGGCCTGTCTTGCCTTTCTGGTTTTTACACATTTTGTGGATGTCCCTTTTGACCGGTGGGAAGTGATACTTCTTTGTAGTGCAGATTTGCATTGCCCGCTTGCTTGCTTGGCCAAAAAGGGCCTATGAGTTTTCTCTTGAATATATTCAGGAGAAAACGCATACGCCCTTTTTGGCCAAGTGCATCATTGTCGAAGTTGTGCCCCTCTTCCTGTGCTTTAAAGGCGATTCCAAGGTACCTCTTGAAATCTGTTTCCTGCTATTCTGCCTCGCTTTCAAGTCCGCCTCATTGCCTTCCCTCAACAGATTTTTGGACGATAGCTGTCCTTTATTATTCGGCCAGTTTGTGAATTGCTGTGACCCTGAGCTCCATTTTTCAACTCGTTTTTGGTGAGCTGACCGCAAGTCCAAAATTTTGGTTCAGGACCTATGCTGGTTCCTGTTGGGGGGCTGAGACTTTGGTTAATTCTTCTTCCTGCCGGGAAATTACAGTGATATGTGCCCATCCAAATGCCTAACAGCTACTCTCTCATTGGTTCTCCCTCTTCCCTTTCATCCTCTGCCAAATTGGCAACCTGTGCGAACCAGGAGGTTAAAGGGGCTGTCTCTCCAAGTTGGGAGGTTGATAGTAAAGCAGATGGAAAGTCAAACCGGAGCACCAGGAGAGGGACTATTCGTTGAGTTTTAGAAACCTTTCGTATTCACAGTGTGTCTGTTCTCTAGGTTTCCCGTACATGTTATAACTGTAGTAATATTCCCTTCAACCTGGAGATTTGTGACCCATGGAATGGGGGCCATGCATTATTGCTTTAAAGGGTCTGCATTTGTTCACCCAATCTCACCAATCCTCTCAGTCCCAAGTGTCCAGCCTTATGCCACATCCAGCTGTCGTTGTAGATAGGGTCATTCCAGGTTTCATCAGAGACACTGAAGGAATTGTAAAGAATTTCCCAGTTTTTTTGTTTTGTTTTTGAAATTCCTTTTTATAGTGGGTTTGAGTTGATTCTCGCTGCCATGTTTATGCCAGTCTAGACACACTTGATTCCCTTACGGAGACATATCAATACATAGGTTTTAAGATTCTTACTAGTCAGATATATTCCTCTGCGGGAAATATGGGGTTTTGAGTCCCTTTCACTGAGGAAGGTGTAGGTCTTGTCTATTCCATAGTTGGTTTTTGGAACGGTACCTGTGCTTATATCAAACTCTGGTTTTATGCATCACCCCACCTCTGCTTCCCTCTTAAGGAGGCATAAGAGTGTTTTCTAAATGAGAGACACTGTTCTCTTTTGTAACTCAGTTCAAGTGCAGCCATGTTTACAGGATCTTCATAAGTGATATCTTACGATAAGTTTCTTTTTCTGTGTGACTTATTTCACTTAGAATCATCATACCTGAATCCACCCATTTTGCTGCTACTGGTCTTATGACATTGATTTCATGGCTGAGGGATATTCCATCGTACGTAAGTACCACAATTTTTTGAACCATTTTTATATTTCCTGGGATATTTAAGGTGTACCCAAGTTGAGGTCCTTGTAAGCAGTGCAGCCCTAAATTTTGGGATGGTTCTGTCTTATTGATTTTCAGTTTTCCCAAGGAATATTCCCTAGACTGGAAGTGCCCTTGGCTCTGTAGCTCTGTTGTTTACTTGTTTTAGGGATCACAATGTACTCCTCCAGAGAGGCAGTTGGCAATTTACATCCCGCCCATCAGCATAACAAGGCTCCCTGTTCTCCAGGGCCTGTCTTGCCTTTCTGGTTTTTACACATTTTGTGGATGTCCCTTTTGACCGGTGGGAAGTGATACTTCTTTGTAGTGCAGATTTGCATTGCCCGCTTGCTTGCTTGGCCAAAAAGGGCGTATGCGTTTTCTCCTGAATATAGTCAGGAGAAAACGCATACGCCCTTTTTGGCCAGGTGCATCATTGTCGAAGTTGTGCACCTCTTCCTGTGCTTTAAAGGCGATTCCAACGTACCTCTTGAAATCTGTTTCCTGCTATTCTGCCTCGCTTTCAAGTCCGCCTCATTGCCTTCCCTCAACAGATTTTTGGACGATAGTTGTCCTTTATTACTCGGCCAGTTTGTGAATTGCTGTGACCCTGAGCTCCATTTTTCAACTCGTTTTTGGTGAGCTGACCGCAAGTCTAAAATTTTGGTTCAGGGCCTATACTGGTTCCCGGGGGGTGGCTGAGACTTTGGTTAACTCTTCTTCCTGCCGGGAAATTACAGTGATATGTGCCCGTCCAAATGCCTAACAGCTACTCTCTCATTGGTTCTCCCTCTTCCCTTTCATCCTCTGCCAAATTGGCAACCTGTGCGAACCAGGAGGTTAAAGGGGCTGTCTCTCCAAGTTGGGAGGTTGATAGTAAAGCAGATGGAAAGTCAAACCGGAGCACCAGGAGAGGGACTATACGTTGAGTTTTAGAAACCTTTCGTATTCACAGTGTGTCCGTTCTCTAGGTTTCCCTTACATGTTATAGCTGTAGTAATATTCCCTTCAACCTGGAGAGTTGGGACCCATGGAATGGGTGCCATGCATTATTGCTTTAAAGCGTCTGCATTTGCTCACCCAATCTCACCAATCCTCTCAGTCCCAAGTGTCCAGCCTTATGCCACATCCAGCTGTCGTTGTAGATAGGGTCATTCCAGGTTTCATCAGAGACCCTGAAGGAATTTTAAAGAATTTCCCAGTTTTTTTGTTTTGTTTTTGAAATTCCTTTTTATAGTGGGTTTGAGCTGATTCTCGCTGCTATGTTTATGCCAGTCTAGACACACTTGATTCCCTTATGGAGACATATCAATACATAGGTTTTAAGATTCTTACTAGTCAGATATATTCCTCTGAGGGAAATATGAGGTTTTGAGTCCCTTTCACTGAGGAAGGAGTAGGTCTTGTCTATTCCATAGCTGGTTTTTGGAACGGTACCTGTGCTTATATCAGACTCTGGTTTTATGCATCACCCCACCTCTCCTTCCCCCTTAAGCAGGCATAAGAGTGTTTTCTAAATGTGAGACTCTGTTTTTATGCATCACCCCACCTCTCCTTCCCCCTTAAGCAGGCATAAGAGTGTTTTCTAAATGTGAGACACTGTTCTCTTTCCTAACTCAGTTCAAGTGTAGCCATGTTTACAGGAACTTCATAAGTGATATCTTATGATAAGTTTCTTTTTCTGTGTGACTTATTTCACTTAGAATCATCGTACCTGAATCCACCCATTTTGCTGCTACTGGTCTTATGACATTGATTTCATGGCTGAGGGATATTCCATCGTACGTAAGTACCACAATTTTTTGAACCATTTTTATATTTCCTGGGATATTTAAGGTGTACCCAAGTTGAGGTCCTTGTAAGCAGTGCAGCCCTAAATTTTGGGGTGGCTCTGTCTTATTGATTTTCAGTTTTCCCAAGGTATATTCCCTAGACTGGAAGTGCCCTTGGCTCTGTAGCTCTGTTCTTTACTTGTTTTAGGGAACACAATGCACTCCTCCAGAGAGGCAGTTGGCAATTTACATCCCGCCCATCAGCATAACAAGGCTCCCTGTTCTCCAGGGCCTGTCTTGCCTTTCTGGTTTTTACACATTTTGTGGATGTCCCTTTTGACCGGTGGGAAGTGATACTTCTTTGTAGTGCAGATTTGCATTGCCCGCTTGCTTGCTTGGCCAAAAAGGGCGTATGCCTTTTCTCCTGAATATATTCAGGAGAAAACACATATGCCCTTTTTGGCCAAGTGAATCATTGTCGAAGTTGTGCCCCTCTTCCTGTGCTTTAAAGGCGATTCCAGCGTACCTCTTGAAATCTGTTTCCTGCTATTCTACCTCGCTTTCAAGTGCGCCTCGTTGCCTTCCCTCAACAGATTTTTGGACGATAGTTGTCCTTTATTACTCGGCCAGTTTGTGAATTGCTGTGACCCTGAGCTCCATTTTTCAACTCGTTTTTGGTGAGCTGACCGCAAGTCCAAAATTTTGGTTCAGGACCTATACTGGTTCCCGGTGGGTGGCTGAGACTTTGGTTAATTCTTCTTCCTGCCGGGAAATTACAGTGATATGTGCCCGTCCAAATGCCTAACAGCTACTCTCTCATTGGTTCTCCCTCTTCCCTTTCATCCTCTGCCAAATTGGCAACCTGTGCGAACCAGGAGGTTAAAGGGGCTGTCTCTCCAAGTTGGGAGGTTGATAGTAAAGCAGATGGAAAGTCAAACCGGAGCACCAGGAGAGGGACTATTCGTTGAGTTTTAGAAACCTTTCGTATTCACAGTGTGTCCGTTCTCTAGGTTTCCCGTACATGTTATAACTGTAGTAATATTCCCTTCAACCCGGAGAGTTGGGACCCATGGAATGGGTGCCATGCATTATTGCTTTAAAGTGTCTGCATTTGTTCACCCAATCTCACCAATCCTCTAAGTCCCAACTCTCCAGCCTTATTCCACATCCAGCTGTCATTGTAGATAGGGTCATTCCAGGTTTCATCAGAGACCCTGAAGGAATTGTAAAGAATTTCCCAGTTTTTTTGTTTTGTTTTTGAAATTCCTTTTTATAGTGGGTTTGAGCTGATTCTCGCTGCCATGTTTATGCCAGTCTAGACACACTTGATTCCCTTACGGAGACATATCAATACATAGGTTTTAAGATTCTTACTTGTCAGATATATTCCTCTGCAGGAAATATGGGGTTTTGAGTCCCTTTCACTGAGGAAGGTGTAGGTCTTGTCTATTCCATAGTTGGTTTTCGGAATGGTGCCTGTGCTTATATCAAACTCTGGTTTTATGCATCACCCCACCTCTCCTTCCCTCTTAAGCAGGCATAAGAGTGTTTTCTAAATGTGAGACACTGTTCTCTTTCCTAACTCAGTTCAAGTTTAGCCATGTTTACAGGATCTTCATAAGTGATATCTTATGATAAGTTTCTTTTTCTCTGTGACTTATTTCACTTAGAATCATCGTACCTGAATCCACCCATTTTGCTGCTACTGGTCTTATGACATTGATTTCATGGCTGAGGGATATTCCATCGTACGTAAGTACCACAATTTTTTGAACCATTTTTATATTTCCTGGGATAATTAAGGTGTACCCAAGTTGAGGTCTTTGTAAGCAGTGCAGCCATAAATTTTGGGGTGGCTCTGTCTTATTGATTTTCAGTTTTCCCATGGTATATTCCCTAGACTGGAAGTGCCCTTGGCTCTGTAGCTCTGTTCTTTACTTGTTTTACGGAACACAATGTACTGCTCCAGAGAGGCAGTTGGCAATTTACATCCCGCCCATCAGCATAACAAGGCTCCCTGTTCTCCAGGGCCTGTCTTGCCTTTCTGGTTTTTACACATTTTGTGGATGTCCCTTTTGACCGGTGGGAAGTGATACTTCTTTGTAGTGCAGATTTCCATTGCCCGCTTGCTTTCTTGGCCAAAAAGGGCGTATGCGTTTCTCCTGAATATATTCAGGAGAAAACGCATACGCCCTTTTTGGCCAAGTGCATCATTGTCGAAGTTGTGCCCCTCTTCCTGTGCTTTAAAGGCGATTCCAACGTACCTCTTGAAATCTGTTTCCTGCGATTCTGCCTCGCTTTCAAGTCCGCCTCGTTGCCTTCCCTCAACAGATTTTTGGACGATAGTTGTCCTTTATTACTCGGCCAGTTTGTGAATTGCTGTGACCCTGAGCTCCATTTTTCAACTCGTTTTTGGTGAGCTGACCGCAAGTCCAAAATTTTGGTTCAGGACCTATGCTGGTTCCCGTTGGGGAGCTGAGACTTTGGTTAATTCTTCTTCCTGCCAGGAAATTACAGTGATATGTGCCCGTCCAAATGCCTAACAGCTACTCTCTCATTGGTTCTAGCTCTTCCCTTTCATCCTCTGCCAAATTGGCAACCTGTGCGAACCAGGAGGTTAAAGGGGCTGTCTCTCCAAGTTGGGAGGTTGATAGTAAAGCAGATGGAAAGTCAAACCGGAGCACCAGGAGAGGGACTATTCGTTGAGTTTTAGAAACCTTTCGTATTCACAGTGTGTCCGTTCTCTAGGTTTCCCGTACATGTTATAACTGTAGTAATATTCCCTTCAACCCGGAGAGTAGGGACCCATGGAATGGGTGCCATGCATTATTGCTTTAAAGGGACTGCATTTTTTCACCCAATCTCACCAATCCTCTCAGTCCCAACTCTCCACCGTTATGCCACATCCAGCTGTCATTGTAGATAGGGTCATTCCAGGTTTCATCAGAGACCCTGAAGGAATTGTAAAGAATTTCCCAGTTTTTTTGTTTTGTTTTTGAAATTCCTTTTTATAGTGGGTTTGAGCTGATTCTCGCTGCCATGTTTATGCCAGTCTAGACACACTTGATTCCCTTACGGAGACATATCAATACATAGGTTTTAAGATTCTTACTAGTCAGATATATTCCTCTGCAGGAAATATGGGGTTTTGCGTCCCTTTCACTGAGGAAGGTGTAGGTCTTGTCTATTCCAGAGTTGGTTTTTGGAATGGTACCTGTGCTTATATCAAACTCTGGTTTTATGCATCACCCCACCTCTCCTTCCCTCTTAAGCAGGCATAAGAGTGTTTTCTAAATGTGAGACACTGTTCTCTTTCCTAACTCAGTTCAAGTGTAGCCATGTTTACAGGATCTTCATAAGTGATATCTTATGATAAGTTTGTTTTTCTCTGTGACTTATTTCACTTAGAATCATCGTACCTGAATCCACCCATTTTGCTGCTACTGGTCTTATGACATTGATTTCATGGCTGAGGGATATTCCATCGTACGTAAGTACCACAATTTTTTGAACCATTTTTATATTTCCTGGGATATTTAAGGTGTACCCAAGTTGAGGTCCTTGTAAGCAGTGCAGCCCTAAATTTTGGGGTGGCTCTGTCTTATTGATTTTCAGTTTTCCCAAGGTATATTCCCTAGACTGGAAGTGCCCTTGGCTCTGTAGCTCTGTTCTTTACTTGTTTTAGGGAACACAATGTACTCCTCCAGAGAGGCAGTTGGCAATTTACATCCCGCCCATCAGCATAACAAGGCTCCCTGTTCTCCAGGGCCTGTCTTGCCTTTCTGGTTTTTACACATTTTGTGGATGTCCCTTTTGACCGGTGGGAAGTGATACTTCTTTGTAGTGCAGATTTGCATTGCCCGCTTGCTTGCTTGGCCAAAAAGGGCGTATGCGTTTTCTCCTGAATATATTCAGGAGAAAACGCATACGCCCTTTTTGGCCAAGTGCATCATTGTCGAAGTTGTGCCCCTCTTCCTGTGCTTTAAAGGCGATTCCAACGTACCTCTTGAAATCTGTTTCCTGCTATTCTGCCTCGCTTTCAAGTCCGCCTCGTTGCCTTCCCTCAACAGATTTTTGGACGATAGTTGTCCTTTATTACTCGGCCAGTTTGTGAATTGCTGTGCCCCTGAGCTCCATTTTTCAACTCGTTTTTGGTGAGCTGCCCGCAAGTCCAAAATTTTGGTTCAGGACCTATACTGGTTCCCGGTGGGTGGCTGAGACTTTGGTTAATTCTTCTTCCTGCCGGGAAATTACAGTGATATGTGCCCGTCCAAATGCCTAACAGCTACTCTCTCATTGGTTCTCCCTCTTCCCTTTCATCCTCTGCCAAATTGGCAACCTGTGCGAACCAGGAGGTTAAAGGGGCTGTCTCTCCAAGTTGGGAGGTTGATAGTAAAGCAGATGGAAAGTCAAACCGGAGCACCGGGAGAGGGATTATTCGTTGAGTTTTAGAAACCTTTCGTATTCACAGTGTGTCTGTTCTCTAGGTTTCCCGTACATGTTATAACTGTAGTAATATTCCCTTCAACCCGGAGAGTTGGGACCCATGGAATGGGTGCCATGCATTATTGCTTTAAAGGGTCTGCATTTGTTTTCCCAATCTCACCAATCCTCTCAGTCCCAACTCTCCAGCCTTATGCCACATCCAGCTGTCATTGTAGATAGGGTCATTCCAGGTTTCATCAGAGACCCTGAAGGAATTGTAAAGAATTTCCCAGTTTTTTTGTTTTGTTTTTGAAATTCCTTTTTAGAGTGGGTTTGAGCTGATTCTCGCTGCCATGTTTATGCCAGTCTAGACACACTTGATTCCCTTACGGAGACATATCAATACATAGGTTTTAAGATTCTTACTAGGCAGATATATTCCTCTGCAGGAAATATGGGGTTTTGAGTCCCTTTCACTGAGGAAGGTGTAGGTCTTGTCTATTCCATAGTTGGTTTTCGGAATGGTACCTGTGCTTATATCAAACTCTGGTTTTATGCATCACCCCACCTCTCCTTCCCCCTTAAGCAGGCATAAGAGTGTTTTCTAAATGTGAGACACTGTTCTCTTTCCTAACTCAGTTCAAGTGTAGCCATGTTTACAGGATCTTCATAAGTGATATCTTATGATAAGTTTCTTTTTCTCTGTGACTTATTTCACTTAGAATCATCGTACCTGAATCCACCCATTTTGCTGCTACTGTTCTTATGACATTGATTTCATGGTTGAGGGATATTCCATCGTACGTAAGTCCCACAATTTTTTGAACCATTTTTATATTTCCTGGGATATTTAAGGTGAACCCAAGTTGAGGTCCTTGTAAGCAGTGCAGCCCTAAATTTTGGGGTGGCTCTGTCTTATTGATTTTCAGTTTTCCCAAGGTATATTCCCTAGACTGGAAGTGCCCTTGGCTCTGTAGCTCTGTTGTTTACTTGTTTTAGGGAACACAATGCACTCCTCCAGAGAGGCAGTTGGCAATTTACATCCCGCCCATCAGCATAACAAGGCTCCCTGTTCTCCAGGGCCTGTCTTGCCTTTCTGGTTTTTACATATTTTCTGGATGTCCCTTTTGACCGGTTGGAAGTGATACTTCTTTGTAGTGCAGATTTGCATTGCCCGCTTGCTTGCTTGGCCAAAAAGGGCGTATGCGTTTTCTCCTGAATATATTCAGGAGAAAACGCATACGCCCTTTTTGGCCAAGTGCATCATTGTCGAAGTTGTGCCCCTCTTCCTGTGCTTTAAAGGCGATTCCAACATACCTCTTGAAATCTGTTTCCTGCTATTCTGCCTCGATTTCAAGTCCGCCTCGTTGCCTTCCCTCAACAGATTTTTGGACGACAGTTGTCCTTTATTACTCGGCCAGTTCGTGAATTGCTGTGCCCCTGAGCTCCATTTTTCAACTCATTTTTGGTGAGCTGACCGCGAGTCCAAAATTTTGGTTCAGGACCTATACTGGTTCCCGGTGGGTGGCTGAGACTTTGGTTAATTCTTCTTCCTGCCGGGAAATTACAGTGATATGTGCCCGTCCAAATGCCTAACAGCTACTCTCTCATTGGTTCTCCCTCTTCCCTTTCGTCCTCTGCCAAATTGGCAACCTGTGCGAACCAGGAGGTTAAAGGGGCTGTCTCTCCAAGTTGGGAGGTTGATAGTAAAGCAGATGGAAAGTCAAACCGGAGCACCAGGAGAGGGATTATTCGTTGAGTTTTAGAAACCTTTCGTATTCACAGTGTGTCCGTTCTCTAGGTTTCCCGTACATGTTATAACTGTAGTAATATTCCCTTCAACCCGGAGAGTTGGGACCCATGGAATGGGTGCCATGCATTATTGCTTTAAAGGGTCTGCGTTTGTTCACCCCATCTCACCAATCCTCTCAGTCCCAACTCTCCAACCTTATGCCACATCCAGCTGTCATTGTAGATAGGGTCATTCCAGGTTTCATCAGAGACCCTGAAGGAATTGTAAAGAATTTCCCAGTTTATTTGTTTTGTTTTTGAAATTCCTTTTTATAGTGGGTTTGAGCTGATTCTCGCTGCCATGTTTATGCCAGTCTAGACACACTTGATTCCCTTACGGAGACATATCAATACATAGGTTTTAAGATTCTTACTAGTCAGATATATTCCCCTGCAGGAAATATGGGGTTTTGAGTCCCTTTCACTGAGGAAGGTGTAGGTCTTGTCTATTCCATAGTTGATTTTTGGAATGGTACCTGTGCTTATATCAAACTCTGGTTTTATGCATCACCCCACCTCTCCTTCCCTCTTAAGCAGGCATAAGAGTGTTTTCTAAATGTGAGACACTGTTTTCTTTCCTAACGCAGTTCAAGTGTAGCCATGTTTACAGGATCTTCATAAGTGATATCTTATGATAAGTTTCTTTTTCTCTGTGACTTATTTCACTTAGAATCATCGTACCTGAATCCACCCATTTTGCTGCTACTGGTCTTATGACATGGATTTCATGGCTGAGGGATATTCCATCGTACGTAAGTACCACAATTTTTTGAACGATTTTTATATTTCCTGGGATATTTAAGGTGTACACAAGTTGAGGTCCTTGTAAGCAGTGCAGCCCTAAATTTTGGGGTGGCTCTGTCTTATTGATTTTCAGTTTTCCCAAGGTATATTACCTAGACTGGAAGTGCCCTTGGCTCTGTAGCTCTGTTGTTTACTTGTTATAGGGAACACAATGTACTGCTCCAGAGAGGCAGTTGGCAATTTACATCCCGCCCATCAGCATAACAAGGCTCCCTGTTCTCCAGGGCCTGTCTTGCCTTTCTGGTTTTTACACATTTTGTGGATGTCCCTTTTGACCGGTGGGAAGTGATACTTCTTTGTAGTGCAGATTTGCATTGCCCGCTTGCTTGCTTGGCCAAAAAGGGCGTATGAGTTTTCTCTTGAATATATTCAGGAGAAAACGCATACGCCCTTTTTGGCCAAGTGCATCATTGTCGAAGTGGTGCCCCTCTTCCTGTGCTTTAAAGGCGATTCCAACGTACCTCTTGAAATCTGTTTCCTGCTATTCTGCCTCGCTTTCAAGTCCGCCTCGTTGCCTTCCCTCAACAGATTTTTGGACGATAGCTGTCCTTTATTACTCGGCCAGTTTGTGAATTGCTGTGACCCTGAGCTCCATTTTTCAACTCGTTTTTGGTGAGCTGACCGCATGTCCAAAATTTTGGTTCAGGACCTATACTGGTTCCCGGTGGGTGGCTGAGACTTTGGTTAATTCTTCTTCCTGCCGGGAAATTACAGTGATATGTGCCCGTCCATATGCCTAACAGCTACTCTCTCATTGGTTCTCCCTCTTCCCTTTCATCCTCTGCCAAATTGGCAACCTGTGCGAACCAGGAGGTTAAAGGGGCTGTCTCTCCAAGTTGGGAGGTTGATAGTAAAGCAGATGGAAAGTCAAACCGGAGCACCCGGAGAGGGATTATTCGTTGAGTTTTAGAAACCTTTCGTATTCACAGTGTGTCCATTCTCTAGGTTTCCTGTACATGTTATAACTGTAGTAATATTCCCTTCAACCTGGAGATTTGGGACCCACGGAATGGGTGCCATGCATTATTGCTTTAAAGGGTCTGCATTTGTTCACCCAATCTCACCAATCCTCTCAGTCGCAACTCTCCAGCCTTATGCCACATCCAGCTGTCATTGTAGATAGAGTCATTCCAGGTTTCATCAGAGACCTTGAAGGAATTCTAAAGAATTTCCCAGTTTTTTTGTTTTGTTTTTGAAATTCTTTTTATAGTGGGTTTGAGCTGATTCTCGCTGCCATGTTTATGCCAGTCTAGACACACTTGATTCCCTTACGGAGACATATCTATACATAGGTTTTAAGATTCTTACTAGTCAGATATATTCCTCTGCGGGAAATATGGGGTTTTGAGTCCCTTTCACTGAGGAAGGTGTAGGTCTTGTCTATTCCATAGTTGGTTTTTGGAATGGTACCTGTGCTTATATCAAACTCTGGTTTTATGCATCACCCCACCTCTCCTTCCCCCTTAAGCTGGCATAAGTGTGTTTTCTAAATGTGAGACACTGTTCTCTTTCCTAACTCAGTTCAAGTGTAGCCATGTTTACAGGATCTTCATAAGTGATATCTTATGATAAGTTTCTTTTTCTGTGTGACTTTTTTCACTTAGAATCATCGTACCTGAATCCAACCATTTTGCTGCTACTGGTCTTATGACATTGATTTCATGGCTGAGGGATATTCCATCGTACGTAAGTACCACAATTTTTTGAACCATTTTTATATTTCCTGGGATATTTAAGGTGTACCCAAGTTGAGGTCCTTGTAAGCAGTGCAGCCCTAAATTTTGGGGTGGCTCTGTCTTATTGATTTTCAGTTTTCCCAAGGTATATTCCCTAGACTAGAAGTGCCCTTGGCTCTGTAGCTCTGTTGTTTACTTGTTTTAGGGAACACAATGTACTGCTCCAGAGAGGCAGTTGGCAATTTACATCCCGCCCATCAGCATAACAAGGCTCCCTGTTCTCCAGGGCCTGTCTTGCCTTTCTGGTTTTTACACATTTTGTGGATGTCCCTTTTGACCGGTGGGAAGTGATACTTCTTTGTAGTGCAGATTTGCATTGCCCGCTTGCTTGCTTGGCCAAAAAGGGCGTATGCGTTTTCTCCTGAATATATTCAGGAGAAAACGCATACGCCCTTTTTGGCCAAGTGCATCATTGTCGAAGTTGTGCCCCTCTTCCTGTGCTTTAAAGGCGATTCCAACGTACCTCTTGAAATCTGTTTCCTGCTATTCTGCCTCGCTTTCAAGTCCGCCTCGTTGCCTTCCCTCAACGGATTTTTGGACGATAGTTGTCCTTTATTACTCGGCCAGTTTGTGAATTGCTGTGCCCCTGAGCTCCATTTTTCAACTCGTTTTTGGTGAGCTGACCGCAAGTCCAAAATTTTGGTTCAGGACCTATACTGGTTCCCGGTGGGTGGCTGAGACTTTGGTTAATTCTTCTTCCTGCCGGGAAATTACAGTGATATGTGCCCGTCCAAATGCCTAACAGCTACTCTCTCATTGGTTCTCCCTCTTCCCTTTCATCCTCTGCCAAATTGGCAACCTGTGCGAACCAGGAGGTTAAAGGGGCTGTCTCTCCAAGTTGGGAGGTTGATAGTAAAGCAGATGGAAAGTCAAACCGGAGCACCAGGAGAGGGACTATTCGTTGAGTTTTAGAAACCTTTCGTATTCACAGTGTGTCCGTTCTCTAGGTTTCCCGTACATGTTATAACTGTAGTAATATTCCCTTCAACCTGGAGATTTGGGACCCATGGAATGGGTGCCATGCATTATTGCTTTAAAGGGTCTGCATTTGTTCACCCAATCTCACCAATCCTCTCAGTCCCAAGTGTCCAGCCTTATGCCACATCCAGCTGTCGTTGTAGATAGGGTCATTCCAGGTTTCATCAGAGACACTGAAGGAATTGTAAAGAATTTCCCAGTTTTTTTGTTTTGTTTTTGAAATTCCTTTTTATAGTGGGTTTGAGTTGATTCTCGCTGCCATGTTTATGCCAGTCTAGACACACTTGATTCCCTTACGGAGACATATCAATACATAGGTTTTAAGATTCTTACTAGTCAGATATATTCCTCTGCGGGAAATATGGGGTTTTGAGTCCCTTTCACTGAGGAAGGTGTAGGTCTTGTCTATTCCATAGTTGGTTTTTGGAATGGTACCTGTGCTTATATCAAACTCTGGTTTTATGCATCACCCCACCTGTCCTTCCCTCTTAAGCAGGCATAAGAGTGTTTTCTAAATGAGAGACACTGTTCTCTTTTGTAACTCAGTTCAAGTGCAGCCATGTTTACAGGATCTTCATAAGTGATATCTTATGATAAGCTTCTGTTTCTGTGTGACTTATTTCACTTAGAATCATCGTACATGAATCCAACCATTTTGCTGCTACTGGTCTTATGACATTGATTTCATGGCTGAGGGATATGCCATCGTACATAAGTACCACAATTTTTTTGAACCATTTTGATATTTCCTGGGATATTTTAGGTGTACCCAAGTTGAGGTCCTTGTAAGCAGTGCAGCCCTAAATTTTGGGGTGGCTCTGTCTTATTGATTTTCAGTTTTCCCAAGGTATATTCCCTAGACTGGAAGTGCCCTTGGCTCTGTAGCTCTGTTCTTTACTTGTTTTAGGGAACACAATGCACTCCTCCAGAGAGGCAGTTGGCAATTTACATCCCGCCCATCAGCATAACAAGGCTCCCTGTTCTCCAGGGCCGGTCTTGCCTTTCTGGGTTTTACACATTTTGTGGATGTCCCTTTTGACCGGTGGGAAGTGATACTTCTTTGTAGTGCATATTTGCATTGCCCGCTTTCTTGCTTGGCAAAAAAGGGCGTATGCGTTTTCTCCTGAATATATTCATGTGAAAACGCATACGCACTTTTTGGCCAAGTGCATCACTGTCGAAGTAGTGCCCCTCTTCCTGTGCTTTAAAGGCGATTCCAACGTAAATCTTGAAATCTGTTTCCTGCTATTCTGCCTCGCTTTCAAGTCCGCCTCGTTGCCTTCCCTCAACAGATTTTTGGACGATAGTTGTCCTTTATTACTCGGCCAGTTTGTGAATTGCTGTGCCCCTGAGCTCCATTTTTCAACTCGTTTTTGGTGAGCTGACCGCAAGTCCAAAATTTTTGTTCAGAATCTATACTGGTTCCTGGTGGGTGGCTGAGACTTTGGTTAATTCTTCTTCCTGCCGAGAAATTACATTGATATGTGCTCGTCCAAATGCCTAACAGCTACTCTCTCATTGGTTCTCCCTCTTCCCTTTCATCCTCTGCCAAATTGGAAACCTGTGCGAACCAGGAGGTTAAAGGGGCTGTCTCTCCAGGTTGGGAGGTTGATAGTAAAACAGATGGAAAGTCAAACCAGAGCACCAGGAGAGGGACTATTCGTTGAGTTTTAGAAACCTTTCGTATTTACAGTGTGTCCGTTCTCTAGGTTTCCCGTACATGTTATAACTGTAGTAATATTCCCTTCAACCTGGAGAGTTGGGACCCATGGAATGGGTGCCAGGCATTATTGCTTTAAAGGGTCTGCATTTGCTCACCCAATCTCACCAATCCTCTCAGTCCCAAGTGTCCAGCCTTATGCCACATCCATCTGACGTTGTAGATAGGGTCATTCCAGGTTTCATCAGAGACCCTGAAGGAATTGTAAAGAATTTCCCAGTTTTTTTGTTTTGTTTTTGAAATTCCTTTTTATAGTGGGTTTGAGCTGATTCTCGCTGCCATGTTTATGCCAGTCTAGACACACTTGATTCCCTTAAGGAGACATATCAATCCATAGGTTTTATGATTCTTACTAGTCAGATATATTCCTCTGCGGGAAATATGGGGTTTTGAGTCCCTTTCACTGAGGAAGGTGTAGGTCTTGTCTATTCCATAGTTGGTTTTTGGAACAGTACCTGTGCTTATATCAAACTCTGGTTTTATGCATCACCCCACCTCTCCTTCCCCCTTAAGCAGGCATAAGAGTGTTTTCTAATTATGAGACACTGTTCTCTTTCCTAACTCAGTTCAAGTGTAGCCATGTTTACAGGATCTTCATAAGTGATATCTTACGATAAGTTTCTTTTTCTGTGTGACTTATTTCACTTAGAATCATCATACCTGAATCCACCCATTTTGCTGCTACTGGTCTTATGACATTGATTTCATGGCTGAGGGATATTCCATCGTACGTAAGCACCACAATTTTTTGAACCATTTTTATATTTCCTGGGATATTTAAGGTGTACCCAAGTTGAGGTCCTTGTAAGCAGTGCAGCCCTAAATTTTGGGGTGGCTCTGTCTTATTGATTTTCAGTTTTCCCAAGGTATATTCCCTAGACTGGAAGTGCCCTTGGCTCTGTAGCTCTGTTGTTTACTTGTTTTAGGGAACACAATGCACTCCTCCAGAGAGGCAGTTGGCAATTTACATCCCGCCCATCAGCATAACAAGGCTCCCTGTTCTCCAGGGCCTGTCTTGCCTTTCTGGTTTTTACACATTTTGTGGATGTCCCTTTTGCCCGGTGGGAAGTGCTACTTCTTTGTAGTGCAGATTTGCATTGCCCGCTTGCTTGCTTGGCCAAAAAGGGCGTATGCGTTTTCTCCTGAATATATTCAGGAGAAAACGCATACGCCCTTTTTGGCCAAGTGCAACATTGTCGAAGTTGTGCCCCTCTTCCTGTGCTTTAAAGGCGATTCCAACGTACCTCTTGAAATCTGTTTCCTGCTATTCTGCCTCGCTTTCAAGTCCGCCTCGTTGCCTTCTTTCAACAGATTTTTGGACTATAGTTGTCCTTAATTACTCGGCCAGTTTGTGAATTGCTGTGCCCGTGAGCTCCATTTTTCAACTCGTTTTGGTGAGCTGACCGCAAGTCCAAAATATTGGTTCAGGACCTATACTGGTTCCCGGTGGGTGGCTGAGAATTTGGTTAATTCTTCTTCCTGCTGGTAAATTACAGTGATATGTGCCCGTCCAAATGCCTAACAGCTACTCTCTCATTGGTTCTCCCTCTTCCCTTTCATCCTCTGCCAAATTGGCAACCTGTGTGAACCAGGAGGTTAAAGGGGCTGTCCATCCAAGTTGGGAGGTTGATAGTAAAGCAGATGGAAAGTCAAACCGGAGCACCAGGAGAGTGACTATTCGTTGAGTTTTAGAAACCTTTCGTATTCACAGTGTGTCCGTTCTCTAGTTTTCCCGTACATGTTATAACTGTAGTAATATTCCGTTCAACCTGGAGAGTTGGGACCCATGGAATGGGTGCCATGCATTATTGCTTTAAAGGGTCTGCATTTGCTCACCCAATCTCACCAATCCTCTCAGTCCCAAGTGTCCAGCCTTATGCCACATCCAGCTGTCGTTGTAGATAGGGTCATTCCAGGTTTCATCAGAGACCCTGAAGGAATTGTAAAGAATTTCCCAGTTTTTTTGTTTTGTTTTTGAAATTCATTTTTATAGTGGGTTTGAGCTGATTCTCGCTGCCATGTTTATGCCAGTCTAGACACACTTGATTCCCTTATGGAGACATATCAATCCATATGTTTTAAGAGTTTTACTAGTCAGATATATTCCACCGCGGGAAATATGGGGTTTTGAGACCCTTTCACTGAGGAAGGTGTAGGTCTTGTCTAATCCATAGTTGGTTTTTGGAACGGTACCTGTGCTTATATCAAACTCTGGTTTTATGCATCACCCCACCTCTCCTTCCCCCTTAAGCAGGCATAAGAGTGTTTTCTAAATGTGAGACACTGTTCTCTTTCCTAACTCAGTTCAAGTGTAGCCATGTTTACAGGATCTTCATAAGTGATATCTTATGATAAGTTTTTTTTTCTGTGTGACTTATTTCACTTAGAATCATTGTACCTGAATCCACCCATTTTGCTGCTACTGGTCTTATGACATTGATTTCATGGCTGAGGGATATTCCATCATACGTAAGTACCACAATTTTTTGAACCATTTTTATATTTCCTGGGATATTTAAGGTGTACCCAAGTTGAGGTCCTCGTAAGCAGTGCAGCCCTAAATTTTGGGGTGGCTCTGTCTTATTGATTTTCAGTTTTCCCAAGGTATATTCCCTAGACTGGAAGTGCCCTTGGCTCTGTAGCTCTGTTGTTTACTTGTTTTAGGGAACACAATGCACTCCTCCAGAGAGGCAGTTGGCTATTTACATCCCGCCCATCAGCATAACAAGGCTCCCTGTTCTCCAGTGCCTGTCTTGCCTTTCTGGTTTTTACACATTTTGTGGATGTCCCTTTTGACCGGTGGGAAGTGATACTTCTTTGTAGTGCAGATTTGCATTGCCCGCTTGCTTGCTTGGCCAAAAAGGGCGTATGCCTTTTCTCCTGAATATATTCAGGAGAAAACGCATACGCCCTTTTTGACCAAGTGCATCATTCTCGAAGTTGTGCCCCTCTTCCTGTGCTTTAAATGTGATTCCAGCGTACCTCTTGAAATCTGTTTCCTGCTATTCTGCCTCGCTTTCAAGTCCGCCTCGTTGCCTTCCCTCAACAGATTTTTGGACGATAGTTGTCCTTTATTACTCGGCCAGTTTGTGAATTGCTGTGCCCCTGAGCTCCATTTTTCAACTCGTTTTTGGTGAGCTGACCGCAAGTCCAAAATTTTGGTTCAGGACCTATACTGGTTCCCGGTGGGTGGCTGAGACTTTGGTTAATTCTTCTTCCTGCCGGGAAATTACAGTGATATGTGCCCGTCCAAATGCCTAACAGCTACTCTCTCATTGGTTCTCCCTCTTCCCTTTCATCCTCTGCCAAATTGGCAACCTGTGCGAACCAGGAGGTTAAAGGGGCTGTCTCTCCAAGTTGGGAGGTTGATAGTAAAGCAGATGGAAAGAGAAACCGGAGCACCAGGAGAGGGACTATTCGTTGAGTTTTAGAAAACTTTCGTATTCACAGTGTGTCCGTTCTCTAGGTTTCCCGTACATGTTATAACTGTAGTAATATTCCCTTCAACCTGGAGATTTGGGACCCATGGAATGGGTGCCATGCATTATTGCTTTAAAGGGTCTGCATTTGTTCACCCAATCTCACCAATCCTCTCAGTCCCAAGTGTCCAGCCTTATGCCACATCCAGCTGTCGTTGTAGATAGGGTCATTCCAGGTTTCATCAGAGACACTGAAGGAATTGTAAAGAATTTCCCAGTTTTTTTGTTTTGTTTTTGAAATTCCTTTTTATAGTGGGTTTGAGCTGATTCTCGCTGCCATGTTTATGCCAGTCTAGACACACTTGATTCCCTTACGGAGACATATCAATACATAGGTTTTAAGATTTTTAATAGTCAGATATATTCCTCTGCGGGAAATATGCGGTTTTGCGTCCCTTTCACTGAGGAAGGTGTAGGTCTTGTCTATTCCATAGTTGGTTTTTGGAATGGTACCTGTGCTTATATCAAACTCTGGTTTTATGCATCACCCCACCTCTCCTTCCCCCTTAAGCAGGCATAAGAGTGTTTTCTAAATGTGAGACACTGTTCTCTTTCCTAACTCAGTTCAAGTGTAGCCATGTTTACAGGATCTTCATAAGTGATATCTTATGATAAGTTTCTGTTTCTCTGTGACTTATTTCACTTAGAATCATCGTACCTGAATCCACCCATTTTGCTGCTACTGGTCTTATGACATTGATTTCATGGCTGAGGGATATGCCATCGTACGTAAGTACCACAATTTTTTGAACCACTTTTATACTTCCTGGGATATTTAAGGTGTACCCAAGTTGAGGTCCTTGTAAGCAGTGCAGCCCTAAATTTTGGGGTGGCTCTATCTTATTGATTTTCAGTTTTCCCAAAGTATATTCCCTATACTGGAAGTGCCCTTGGCTCTGTAGCTCTGTTGTTTACTTGTTTTAGGGAACACAATGTACTCCTCCAGAGAGGCAGTTGGCAATTTACATCCCGCCCTTCAGCATAACAAGGCTCCCTGTTCTCCAGGGCCTGTCTTGCCTTTCTGGTTTTTACACATTTTGTGGATGTCCCTTTTGACCGGTGGGAAGTGATACTTCTTTGTAGTGCAGATTTGCATTGCCCGCTTGCTTGCTTGGCCAAAAAGGGCGTATGCGTTTTCTCCTGAATATATTCAGGAGAAAACGCATACACCCTTTTTGGCCAAGTGCATCATTGTCGAAGTTGTGCCCCTCTTCCTGTGCTTTAAAGGTGATTCCAACGTACCTATTGAAATCTGTTTCCTGTTATTCTGCCTCGCTTTCAAGTCCGCCTCGTTGCCTTCCCTCAACAGATTTTTGGACGGTAGTTGTCCTTTATTACTCGGCCAGTTTGTGAATTGCTGTGCCCCTGAGCTCCATTTTTCAACTCGTTTTTGGTGAGCTGACCGCAAGTCCAAAATTTTGGTTCAGGACCTATACTGGTTCCCGGTGAGGGGCTGAGACTTTGGTTAATTCTTCTTCCTGCCGGGAAATTACAGTGATATGTGCCCGTCCAAATGCCTAACAGCTACTCTCTCATTGGTTCTCCCTATTCCCTTTCATCCTCTGCCAAATTGGCAACCTGTGCGAACCAGGAGGTTAAAGGGGCTCTCTCTCCAAGTTGGGAGGTTGATAGTAAAGCAGGTGGAAAGTCAAACCGGAGCACCAGGAGAGGGACTATTCGTTGAGTGTTAGAAACCTTTCGTATTCACAGTGTGTCCGTTCTCTAGGTTTCCCGTACATGTTATAACTGTAGTAATATTCCCTTCAACCTGGAGAGTTGGGACCCATGGAATGGGTGCCATGCATTATTGCTTTAAAGGGTCTACATTTGCTCACCCAATCTCACCAATCCTCTCAGTCCCAAGTGTCCAGCCTTATGCCACATCCAGCTGTCATTGTAGATAGGGTCATTCCAGATTTCATCAGAGACCCTGAAGGAATTGTAAAGAATTTCCCAGTTTTTTTGTTTTGTTTTTGAAATTCCTTTTTATAGTGGGTTTGAGTTGATTCTCGCTGCCATGTTTATGCCAGTCTAGACACACTTGATTCCCTTACGGAGACATATCAATACATAGGTTTTAAGATTCTTACTAGTCAGATATATTCCTCTGCGGGAAATATGGGGTTTTGAGTCCCTTTCACTGAGGAAGGTGTAGGTCTTGTCTATTCCATAGTTGGTTTTTGGAACGGTACTTGTGCTTATATCAAACTCTGGTTTTATGCATCACCCCACCTCTCCTTCCCCCTTAAGCAGGCATTAGTGTTTTCTAAATGTGAGACACTGTTCTCTTTCCTAACTCAGTTCAAGTGTAGCCATGTTTACAGGATCTTCATAAGTGATATCTTATGATAAGTTTCTTTTTCTGTGTGACTTATTTCACTTAGAATCATCGTACATGAATCCAACCATTTTGCCGGTACTGGTCTTATGACATTGATTTCATGGCTGAGGGATATTCCATCGTACGTAAGTACCACAGTTTTTTGAACCATTTTTATATTTCCTGGGATATTTAAGGTGTACCCAAGTTGAGGTCCTTGTAAGCAGTGCAGCCCTAAATTTTGGGGTGGCTCTGTCTTATTGATTTTCAGTTTTCCCAAGGTATATTCCCTAGACTGGAAGTGCCCTTGGCTCTGTAGCTCTGTTGTTTACTTGTTTTAGGGAACACAATGCACTCCTCCAGAGAGGCAGTTGGCAATTTACATCCCGCCCATCAGCATAACAAGGCTCCCTGTTCTCCAGGGCCTGTCTTGCCTTTCTGGTTTTTACACATTTTGTGGATGTCCCTTTTGACCGGTGGGAAGTGATACTTCTTTGTAGTGCAGATTTGCATTGCCCACTTGCTTGCTTGGCCAAAAAGGGCGTATGCGTTTTCTCCTGAATATAGTCAGGAGAAAACGCATACGCCCTTTTTGGCCAGGTGCATCATTGTCAAAGTTGTGCACCTCTTCCTGTGCTTTAAAGGTGATTCCAACGTACCTCTTGAAATCTGTTTCCTGCTATTCTGCTTCGCTTTCAAGTCCGCCTCATTGCCTTCCCTCAACAGATTTTTGGACGATAGTTGTCCTTTATTATTCGGCCATTATGTGAATTGCTGTGCCCCGGAGCTCCATTTTTCAACTCGTTTTTGGTGAGCTGACCGCAAGTCTAAAATTTTGGTTCAGGGCCTATACTGGTTCCCGGGGGGTGGCTGAGACTTTGGTTAACTCTTCTTCCTGCCGGGAAATTACAGTGATATGTGCCCGTCCAAATGCCTAACAGCTACACTCTCATTGGTTCTCCCACTTCCCTTTCATCCTCTGCCAAATTGGCAACCTGTGCGAACCAGGAGGTTAAAGGGGCTGTCTCTCCAAGTTGGGAGGTTGATAGTAAAGCAGATGGAAAGTCAAACCGGAGCACCAGGAGAGGGACTATACGTTGAGTTTTAGAAACCTTTCGTATTCACAGTGTGTCCGTTCTCTAGGTTTCCCGTACATGTTATAGCTGTAGTAATATTCCCTTCAACCTGGAGAGTTGGGACCCATGGAATGGGTGCCATGCATTATTGCTTTAAAGCGTCTGCATTTGCTCACCCAATCTCACCAATCCTCTCAGTCCCAAGTGTCCAGCCTTATGCCACATCCAGCTGTCGTTGTAGATAGGGTCATTCCAGGTTTCATCAGAGACCCTGAAGGAATTTTAAAGAATTTCCCAGTTTTATTGTTTTGTTTTTGAAATTCCTTTTTATAGTGGGTTTGAGCTGATTTTCGCTGCTATGTTTATGCCAGTCTAGACACACTTGATTCCCTTATGGAGACATATCAATACATAGGTTTTAAGATTCTTACTAGTCAGATATATTCCTCTGAGGGAAATATGAGGTTTTGAGTCCCTTTCACTGAGGAAGGTGTAGGTCTTGTCTATTCCATAGCTGGTTTTTGGAACGGTACCTGTGCTTATATCAGACTCTGGTTTTATGCATCACCCCACCTCTCCTTCCCCCTTAAGCAGGCATAAGAGTGTTTTCTAAATGTGAGACACTGTTCTCTTTCCTAACTCAGTTCAAGTGTAGCCATGTTTACAGGATCTTCATAAGTGATATCTTATGATAAGTTTCTTTTTCTGTGTGACTTATTTCACTTAGAATCATCGTACCTGAATCCACCCATTTTGCTGCTACTGGTCTTATGACATTGATTTCATGGCTGAGGGATATTCCATCGTACGTAAGTACCACAATTTTTTGAACCATTTTTATATTTCCTGGGATATTTAAGGTGTACCCAAGTTGAGGTCCTTGTAAGCAGTGCAGCCGTAAATTTTGGGGTGGCTCTGTCTTATTGATTTTCAGTTTTCCCAAGGTATATTCCCTAGACTGGAAGTGCCCTTGGCTCTGTAGCTCTGTTCTTTACTTGTTTTAGGGAACACAATGCACTCCTCCAGAGAGGCAGTTGGCAATTTACATCCCGCCCATCAGCATAACAAGGCTCCCTGTTCTCCAGGGCCTGTCTTGCCTTTCTGGTTTTTACATATTTTGTGGATGTCCCTTTTGACCGGTGGGAAGTGATACTTCTTTGTAGTGCAGATTTGCATTGCCCGCTTGCTTGCTTGGCCAAAAAGGGCGTATGCCTTTTCTCCTGAATATATTCAGGAGAAAACACATATGCCCTTTTTGGCCAAGTGAATCATTGTCGAAGTTGTGCCCCTCTTCCTGTGCTTTAAAGGCGATTCCAGCGTACCTCTTGAAATCTGTTTCCTGCTATTCTGCCTCGCTTTCAATTCCGCCTCGTTGCCTTCCCTCAACAGATTTTTGGACGATTGTTGTCCTTTATTACTCGGCCAGTTTGTGAATTGCTGTGACCCTGAGCTCCATTTTTCAACTCGTTTTTGGTGATCTGACCGCAAGTCCAAAATTTTGGTTCAGGACCTATGCTGGTTCCCGTTGGGGAGCTGAGACTTTGGTTAATTCTTCTTCCTGCCGGGAAATTACAGTGATATGTGCCCGTCCAAATGCCTAACAGCTACTCTCTCATTGGTTCTAGCTCTTCCCTTTCATCCTCTGCCAAATTGGCAACCTGTGCGAACCAGGAGGTTAAAGGGGCTGTCTCTCCAAGTTGGGAGGTTGATAGTAAAGCAGATGGAAAGTCAAACCGGAGCACCAGGAGAGGGACTATTCGTTGAGTTTTAGAAACCTTTCGTATTCACAGTGTGTCCGTTCTCTAGGTTTCCCGTACATGTTATAACTGTAGTAATATTCCCTTCAACGCGGAGAGTAGGGACCCATGGAATGGGTGCCATGCATTATTGCTTTAAAGGGACTGCATTTGTTCACCCAATCTCACCAATCCTCTCAGTCCCAACTCTCCACCGTTATGCCACATCCAGCTGTCATTGTAGATAGGGTCATTCCAGGTTTCATCAGAGACCCTGAAGGAATTGTAAAGAATTTCCCAGTTTTTTTGTTTTGTTTTTGAAATTCCTTTTTATAGTGGGTTTGAGCTGATTCTCGCTGCCATGTTTATGCCAGTCTAGACACACTTGATTCCCTTACGGAGACATATCAATACATAGGTTTTAAGATTCTTACTAGTCAGATATATTCCTCTGCAGGAAATATGGGGTTTTGCGTCCCTTTCACTGAGGAAGGTGTAGGTCTTGTCTATTCCAGAGTTGGTTTTTGGAATGGTACCTGTGCTTATATCAAACTCTGGTTTTATGCATCACCCCACCTCTCCTTCCCTCTTAAGCAGGCATAAGAGTGTTTTCTAAATGTGAGACACTGTTCTCTTTCCTAACTCAGTTCAAGTGTAGCCATGTTTACAGGATCTTCATAAGTGATATCTTATGATAAGTTTGTTTTTCTCTGTGACTTATTTCACTTAGAATCATCGTACCTGAATCCACCCATTTTGCTGCTACTGGTCTTATGACATTGATTTCATGGCTGAGGGATATTCCATCGTACGTAAGTACCACAATTTTTTGAACCATTTTTATATTTCCTGGGATATTTAAGGTGTACCCAAGTTGAGGTCCTTGTAAGCAGTGCAGCCCTAAATTTTGGGGTGGCTCTGTCTTATTGATTTTCAGTTTTCCCAAGGTATATTGCCTAGACTGGAAGTGCCCTTGGCTCTGTAGCTCTGTTCTTTACTTGTTTTAGGGAACACAATGTACTCCTCCAGAGAGGCAGTTGGCAATTTACATCCCGCCCATCAGCATAACAAGGCTCCCTGTTCTCCAGGGCCTGTCTTGCCTTTCTGGTTTTTACACATTTTGTGGATGTCCCTTTTGACCGGTGGGAAGTGATACTTCTTTGTAGTGCAGATTTGCATTGCCCGCTTGCTTGCTTGGCCAAAAAGGGCGTATGCGTTTTCTCCTGATTATATTCAGGAGAAAACACATACGCCCTTTTTGGCCAAGTGCATCATTGTCGAAGTTGTGCCCCTCTTCCTGTGCTTTAAAGGCGATTCCAACGTACCTCTTGAAATCTGTTTCCTGCTATTCTGCCTCGCTTTCAAGTCCGCCTCGTTGCCTTCCCTCAACAGATTTTTGGACGATAGTTGTCCTTTATTACTCGGCCAGTTTGTGAATTGCTGTGCCCCTGAGCTCCATTTTTCAACTCGTTTTTGGTGAGCTGCCCGCAAGTCCAAAATTTTGGTTCAGGACCTATACTGGTTCCCGGTGGGTGGCTGAGACTTTGGTTAATTCTTCTTCCTGCCGGGAAATTACAGTGATATGTGCCCGTCCAAATGCCTAACAGCTACTCTCTCATTGGTTCTCCCTCTTCCCTTTCATCCTCTGCCAAATTGGCAACCTGTGCGAACCAGGAGGTTAAAGGGGCTGTCTCTCCAAGTTGGGAGGTTGATAGTAAAGCAGATGGAAAGTCAAACCGGAGCACCGGGAGAGGGATTATTCGTTGAGTTTTAGAAACCTTTCGTATTCACAGTGTGTCTGTTCTCTAGGTTTCCCGTACATGTTATAACTGTAGTAATATTCCCTTCAACCCGGAGAGTTGGGACCCACGGAATGGGTGCCATGCATTATTGTTTTAAAGGGTCTGCATTTGTTCTCCCAATCTCACCAATCCTCTCAGTCCCAACTCTCCAGCCTTATGCCACATCCAGCTGTCATTGTAGATAGGGTCATTCCAGGTTTCATCAGAGACCCTGAAGGAATTGTAAAGAATTTCCCAGTTTTTTTGTTTTGTTTTTGAAATTCCTTTTTATAGTGGGTTTGAGCTGATTCTCGCTGCCATGTTTATGCCAGTCTAGACACACTTGATTCCCTTATGGAGACATATCAATACATAGGTTTTAAGATTCTTACTAGGCAGATATATTCCTCTGCAGGAAATATGGGGTTTTGAGTCCCTTTCACTGAGGAAGGTGTAGGTCTTGTCTATTCCATAGTTGGTTTTCGGAATGGTTCCTGTGCTTTTATCAAACTCTGGTTTTATGCATCACCCCACCTCTCCTTCCCCCTTAAGCAGGCATAAGAGTGTTTTCTAAATGTGAGACACTGTTCTCTTTCCTAACTCAGTTCAAGTGTAGCCATGTTTACAGGATCTTCATAAGTGATATCTTATGATAAGTTTCTTTTTCTCTGTGACTTATTTCACTTAGAATCATCGTACCTGAATCCACCCATTTTGCTGCTACTGTTCTTATGACATTGATTTCATGGCTGAGGGATATTCCATCGTACGTAAGTTCCACAATTTTTTGAACCATTTTTATATTTCCTGGGATATTTAAGGTGTACCCAAGTTGAGGTCCTTGTAAGCAGTGCAGCCCTAAATTTTGGGGTGGCTCTGTCTTATTGATTTTCAGTTTTCCCAAGGTATATTCCCTAGACTGGAAGTGCCCTTTGCTCTGTAGCTCTGTTCTTTACTTGTCTTAGGGAACACAATGTACTGCTCCAGAGAGGCAGTTGGCAATTTACATCCCGCCCATCAGCATAACAAGGCTCCCTGTTCTCCAGGGCCTGTCTTGCCTTTCTGGTTTTTACACATTTTGTGGATGTCCCTTTTGACCGGTGGAAAGTGATACTTCTTTGTAGTGCAGATTTGCATTGCCCGCTTGCTTGCTTGGCCAAAAAGGGCGTATGCGTTTTCTCCTGAATATATTCAGGAGAAAACGCATACGCCCTTTTTGGCCAAGTGCATCATTGTCGAAGTTGTGCCCCTCTTCCTGTGCTTTAAAGGCGATTCCAACATACCTCTTGAAATCTGTTTCCTGCTATTCTGCCTCGCTTTCAAGTCCGCCTCGTTGCCTTCCCTCAACAGATTTTTGGACGACAGTTGTCCTTTATTACTCGGCCAGTTCGTGAATTGCTGTGCCCCTGAGCTCCATTTTTCAACTCATTTTTGGTGAGCTGACCGCGAGTCCAAAATTTTGGTTCAGGACCTATACTGGTTCCCGGTGGGTGGCTGAGACTTTGGTTAATTCTTCTTCCTGCCGGGAAATTACAGTGATATGTGCCCGTCCAAATGCCTAACAGCTACTCTCTCATTGGTTCTCCCTCTTCCCTTTCGTCCTCTGCCAAATTGGCAACCTGTGCGAACCAGGAGGTTAAAGGGGCTGTCTCTCCAAGTTGGGAGGTTGATAGTAAAGCAGATGGAAAGTCAAACCGGAGCACCAGGAGAGGGATTATTCGTTGAGTTTTAGAAACCTTTCGTATTCACAGTGTGTCCGTTCTCTAGGTTTCCCGTACATGTTATAACTGTAGTAATATTCCCTTCAACCCGGAGAGTTGGGACCCATGGAATGGGTGCCATGCATTATTGCTTTAAAGGGTCTGCGTTTGTTCACCCAATCTCACCAATCCTCTCAGTCCCAACTCTCCAGCCTTATGCCACATCCAGCTGTCATTGTAGATAGGGTCATTCCAGGTTTCATCAGAGACCCTGAAGGAATTGTAAAGAATTTCCCAGTTTTTTTGTTTTGTTTTTGAAATTCCTTTTTATAGTGGGTTTGAGCTGATTCTCGCTGCCATGTTTATGCCAGTCTAGACACACTTGATTCCCTTACGGAGACATATCAATACATAGGTTTTAAGATTCTTACTAGTCAGATATATTCCTCTGCAGGAAATATGGGGTTTTGAGTCCCTTTCACTGAGGAAGGTGTAGGTCTTGTCTATTCCATAGTTGGTTTTCGGAATGGTACCTGTGCTTATATCAAACTCTGGTTTTATGCATCACCCCACCTCTCCTTCCCCCTTAAGCATGCATAAGAGTGTTTTCAAATGTGAGACACTGTTCTCTTTCCTAACTCAGTTCAAGTGTAGCCATGTTTACAGGATCTTCATAAGTGATATCTTATGATAAGTTTCTTTTTCTCTGTGACTTATTTCACTTAGAATCATCGTACCTGAATCCACCCATTTTGCTGCTACTGGTCTTATGTCATTGATTTCATGGATGAGGGATATTCCATCGTACGTAAGTCCCACAATTTTTTGAACCATTTTTATATTTCCTGGGATATTTAAGGTGTACCCAAGTTGAGGTCCTTGTAAGCAGTGCAGCCCTAAATTTTGGGGTGGCTCTGTCTTATTGATTTTCAGTTTTCCCAAGGTATATTCCCTAGACTGGAAGTGCCCTTGGCTCTGTAGCTCTGTTGTTTACTTGTTTTAGGGAACACAATGCACTCCTCCTGAGAGGCAGTTGGCAATTTACATCCCGCCCATCAGCATAACAAGGCTCCCTGTTCTCCAGGACCTGTCTTGCCTTTCTGGTTTTTACACATTTTGTGGATGTCCCTTTTGACCGGTGGGAAGTGATACTTCTTTGTAGTGCAGATTTGCATTGCCCGCTTGCTTGCTTGGCCAAAAAGGGCGTATGCGTTTTCTCCTGAATATATTCAGGAGAAAACGCATACGCCCTTTTTGGCCAAGTGCATCATTGTCGAAGTTGTGCCCCTCTTCCTGTGCTTTAAAGGCGATTCCAACGTACCTCTTGAAATCTGTTTCCTGCTATTCTGCCTCGCTTTCAAGTCCGCCTCGTTGCCTTCCCTCAACAGATTTTTGGACGATAGTTGTCCTTTATTACTCGGCCAGTTTGTGAATTGCTGTGCCCCTGAGCTCCATTTTTCAACTCGTTTTTGGTGAGCTGACCGCAAGTCAAAAATTTGGTTCAGGACCTATGCTGTTTCCCGGTGGGGGGCTGAGACTTTGGTTAATTCTTCTTCCTCCCGGGAAATTACAGAGATATGTGCCCGTCCAAATGCCTAACAGCTACTCTCTCATTGGTTCTCCCTCTTCCCTTTCATCCTCTGCCAAATTGGCAACCTGTGCGAACCAGGAGGTTAAAGGGGCTGTCTCTCCAAGTTGGGATGTTGATAGTAAAGCAGGTTGAAAGTCAAACCGGAGCACCAGGAGAGGGACTATTCGTTGAGTGTTAGAAACCTTTCGTATTCACAGTGTGTCCGTTCTCTAGGTTTCCCGTACATGTTATAACTGTAGTAATATTCCCTTCAACCTGGAGAGTTGGGACCCATGGAATGGGTGCCATGCATTATTGCTTTAAAGGGTCTGCATTTGTTCACCCAATCACACCAATCCTCTCAGTCCCAAGTGTCCAGCCTTATGCCACATCCAACTGTCGTTGTAGATAGGGTCATTCCAGGTTTCATCAGAGACACTGAAGGAATTGTAAAGAATTTCCCAGTTTTTTTGTTTTGTTTTTGAAATTCCTTTTTATAGTGGGTTTGAGCTGATTCTCGCTGCCATGTTTATGCCAGTCTAGACACACTTGATTCCCTTATGGAGACATATCAATACATAGGTTTTAAGATTCTTACTAGCCAGATATATTCCTCTGCGGGAAATATGGGGTTTTGAGTCCCTTTCACTGAGGAAGGTGTAGGTCTTGTCTATTCCATAGTTGGTTCTTGGAACGGTACCTGTGCTTATATCAAACTCTGGTTTTATGCATCACCCCACCTCTCTTTCCCCCTTAAGCAGGCATAAGAATATTTTCTAAATGTGAGACACTGTTCTCTTTCCTAACTCAGTTCAAGTGTAGGCATGTTTACAGGATATTCATAAGTGATATCTTATGATAAGTTTCTTTTTCTCTGTGACTTATTTCACTTAGAATCATCGTACCTGAATCCACCCATTTTGCTGCTACTGGTCTTATGTCATTGATTTCATGGCTGAGGGATATTCCATCGTACGTAATTCCCACAATTTTTTGAACCATTTTTATATTTCCTGGGATATTTAAGGTGTACCCAAGTTGAGGTCCTTGTAAGCAGTGCAGCCCTAAATTTTGGGGTGGCTCTGTCTTATTGATTTTCAGTTTTCCCAAGGTATATTCCCTAGACTGGAAGTTCACTTGGCTCTGTAGCTCTGTTGTTTACTTGTTTTAGGGAACACAATGTACTCCTCCGGAGAGGCAGTTGGCAATTTACATCCCGCCCTTCAGCATAAGAAGGCTCCTTGTTCTCCAGGGCCTGTCTTGCCTTTCTGGTTTTTACACATTTTGTGGATGTCCCTTTTGACCGGTGGGAAGTGATACTTCTTTGTAGTGCAGATTTGCATTGCCCGCTTGCTTGCTTGGCCAAAAAGGGCGTATGCGTTTTCTCCTGAATATATTCAGGAGAAAACGCATACGCCCTTTTTGGCCAAGTGCATCATTGTCGAAGTTGTGCCCCTCTTCCTGTGCTTTAAAGGCGATTCCAACGTACCTCTTGAAATCTGTTTCCTGTTATTCTGCCTCGCTTTCAAGTCCGCCTCGTTGCCTTCCCTCAACAGATTTTTGGACGATAGTTGCCCTTTATTACTCGGCCAGTTTGTGAATTGCTGTGCCCCTGAGCTCCTTTTTTCAACTCGTTTTTGGTGAGCTGACCGCAAGTCAAAAATTTGGTTCAGGACCTATGCTGTTTCCCGGTGGGGGGCTGAGACTTGGGTTAATTCTTCTTCCTCCCGGGAAATTACAGAGATATGTGCCCGTCCAAATGCCTAACAGCTACTCTCTCATTGGTTCTCCCTCTTCCCTTTCATCCTCTGCCAAATTGGCAACCTGTGCGAACCAGGAGGTTAAAGGGGCTGTCTCTCCAAGTTGGGATGTTGATAGTAAAGCAGGTTGAAAGTCAAACCGGAGCACCAGGAGAGGGACTATTCGTTGAGTGTTAGAAACCTTTCGTATTCACAGTGTGTCCGTTCTCTAGGTTTCCCGTACATGTTATAACTGTAGTAATATTCCCTTCAACCTGGAGAGTTGGGACCCATGGAATGGGTGCCATGCATTATTGCTTTAAAGGGTCTGCATTTGTTCACCCAATCACACCAATCCTCTCAGTCCCAAGTGTCCAGCCTTATGCCACATCCAGCTGTCGTTGTAGATAGGGTCATTCCAGGTTTCATCAGAGACCCTGAAGGAATTGTAAAGAATTTCCCAGTTTTTTTGTTTTGTTTTTTAAATTCCTTTTTATAGTGGGTTTGAGCTGATTCTCGCTGCCATGTTTATGCCAGTCTAGACACACTTGATTCCCTTACGGAGACATATCAATACATAGGTTTTAAGATTCTTACTAGTCAGATATATTCCTCTGCGGGAAATATGGGGTTTTGAGTCCCTTTCACTGAGGAAGGTGTAGGTCTTGTCTATTCCATAGTTGGTTTTTGGAACGGTACCTGTGCTTATATCAAACTCTGGTTTTATGCATCACCCCACCTCTCCTTCCCCCTTAAGCAGGCATAAGAGTGTTTTCTAAATGTGAGACACTGTTCTCTTTCCTAACTCAGTTCAAGTGTAGCCATGTTTACAGGATCTTCATAAGTGATATCTTATGATAAGTTTCTTTTTCTGTGTGACTTATTTCACTTAGAATCATCGTACCTGAATCCACCCATTTTGCTGCTACTGGTCTTATGTCATTGATTTCATGGATGAGGGATATTCCATCGTACGTAAGTCCCACAATTTTTTGAACCATTTTTATATTTCCTGGGATATTTAAGGTGTACCCAAGTTGAGGTCCTTGTAAGCAGTGCAGCCCTAAATTTTGGGGTGGCTCTGTCTTATTGATTTTCAGTTTTCCCAAGGTATATTCCCTAGACTGGAAGTGCCCTTGGCTCTGTAGCTCTGTTGTTTACTTGTTTTAGGGAACACAATGCACTCCTCCAGAGAGGCAGTTGGCAATTTACATCCCGCCCATCAGCATAACAAGGCTCCCTGTTCTCCAGGACCTGTCTTGCCTTTCTGGTTTTTACACATTTTGTGGATGTCCCTTTTGACCGGTGGGAAGTGATACTTCTTTGTAGTGCAGATTTGCATTGCCCGCTTGCTTGCTTGGCCAAAAAGGGCGTATGCGTTTTCTCCTGAATATATTCAGGAGAAAACGCATACGCCCTTTTTGGCCAAGTGCATCATTGTCGAAGTTGTGCCCCTCTTCCTGTGCTTTAAAGGCGATTCCAACGTACCTCTTGAAATCTATTTCCTGCTATTCTGCCTCGCTTTCATATCCGCCACGTTGCCTTCCCTCAACAGATTTTTGGACGATAGCTGTTCTTTATTACTCGGCCAGTTTGTGAATTGCTGTGCCCCTGACTGAGCTCCATTTTTCAACTCGTTTTTGGTGAGCTGACCGCATGTCCAAAATTTTGGTTCAGGACCTATGCTTGTACCCGGTGGGTGGCTGAGACTTTGGTTAATTCTTCTTCCTGCCGGGAAATTACAGTGATATGTGCCCGTCCATATGCCTAACAGCTACTCTCTCATTGGTTCTCCCTCTTCCCTTTCATCCTCTGCCAAATTGGCAACCTGTGCGAACCAGGAGGTTAAAGGGGCTGTCTCTCCAAGTTGGGAGGTTGATAGTAAAGCAGATGGAAAGTCAAACCGGAGCACCCGGAGAGGGATTATTCGTTGAGTTTTAGAAACCTTTCGTATTCACAGTGTGTCCGTTCTCTAGGTTTCCCGTACATGTTATAACTGTAGTAATATTCCCTTCAACCAGGAGAGTTGGGACCCATGGAATGGGTGCCATGCATTATTGCTTTAAAGCGTCTGTATTTGCTCACCCAATCTCACCAATCCTCTCAGTCCCAAGTGTCCAGCCTTATGCCACATCCAGGTGTCATTGTAGATAGGGTCATTCCAGGTTTCATCAGAGACCCTGAAGGAATTGGAAAGAATTTCCCAGTTTTTTTGTTTTGTTTTGAAATTCCTTTTTATAGTGGGTTTGAGCTGATTCTCGCTGCCATGTTTATGCCAGTCTAGACACACTTGATTCCCTTACGGAGACATATCAATACATAGGTTTTAAGATTCTTACTAGTCAGATATATTCCTCTGCGGGAAATATGGGGTTTTGAGTCCCTTTCACTGAGTAAGGTGTAGGTCTTGTCTATTCCATAGTTGGTTTTTGGAATGGTACCTGTGCTTATATCAAACTCTGGTTTTATGCATCACCCCACCTCTCCTTCCCCCTTAAGCAGGCATAAGAGTGTTTTCTAAATGTGAGACACTGTTCTCTTTCCTAACTCAGTTCAAGTGTAGCCATGTTTACAGGTTCTTCATAAGTGATATCTTATGATAAGTTTCTTTTTCTGTGTGACTTATTTCACTTAGAATCATCGTACCTGAATCCACCCTTTTTGCTGCTACTGGTCTTATGACATTGATTTCATGGCTGAGGGATATTCCATCGTACGTAAGTACCACAATTTTTTGAACCATTTTTATATTTCCTGGGATATTTAAGGTGTACCCAAGTTGAGGTTCTTGTAAGCAGTGCAGCCATAAATTTTGGGGTGGCTCTGTTTTATTGATTTTCAGTTTTCCCAAGGTATATTCCCTAGACTGGAAGTGCCCTTGGCTCTGTAGCTCTGTTGTTTACTTGTTTTAGGGAACACAATGTACTGCTCCAGAGAGGCAGTTGGCAATTTACATCCCGCCCATCAGCATAACAAGGCTCCCTGTTCTCCAGGGCCTGTCTTGCCTTTCTGGTTTTTACACATTTTGTGGATGTCCCTTTTGACCGGTGGGAAGTGATACTTCTTTGTAGTGCATATTTGCATTGCCCGCTTGCTTGCTTGGCCAAAAAGGGCGTATGCGTTTTCTCCTGAATATATTCAGGAGAAAACGCATACGCCCTTTTTGGCCAAGTGCATCATTGTCGAAGTTGTACCCCTCTTCCTGTGCTTTAAAGGCGATTCCAACGTACCTCTTGAAATCTATTTCCTGCTATTCTGCCTCGCTTTCAAGTCCGCCTCGTTGCCTTCCCTCAACAGATTTTTGGACGATAGCTGTTCTTTATTACTCGGCCAGTTTGTGAATTGCTGTGACCCTGAGCTCCATTTTTCAACTCGTTTTTGGTGAGCTGACCGCATGTCCAAAATTTTGGTTCAGGACCTATGCTTGTACCCTGTGGGTGGCTGAGACTTTGGTTAATTCTTCTTCCTGCCGGAAAATTACAGTGATATGTGCCCGTCCATATGCCTAACAGCTACTCTCTCATTGGTTCTCCCTCTTCCCTTTCATCCTCTGCCAAATTGGCAACCTGTGCGAACCAGGAGGTTAAAGGGGCTGTCTCTCCAAGTTGGGAGGTTGATAGTAAAGCAGATGGAAAGTCAAACCGGAGCACCCGGAGAGGGATTATTCGTTGAGTTTTAGAAACCTTTCGTATTCACAGTGTGTCCGTTCTCTAGGTTTCCCGTTCATGTTATAACTGTAGTAATATTCCCTTCAACCTGGAGAGTTGGGACCCATGGAATGGGTGCCATGCATTATTGCTTTAAAGCGTCTGTATTTGTTCACCCAATCTCACCCATCCTCTCAGTCCCAAGTGTCCAGCCTTATGCCACATCCAGCTGTCATTGTAGATAGGTTCATTCCAGGTTTCATCAGAGACCCTGAAGGAATTGTAAAGAATTTCCCAGTTTTTTTGTTTTGTTTTTGAAATTCCTTTTTATAGTGGGTTTGAGCTGATTCTCGCTGCCATGTTTATGCCAGTCTAGACACACTTGATTCCCTTACGGAGACATATCAATACATAGGTTTTAAGATTCTTACTAGTCAGATATATTCCTCTGCGGGAAATATGGGGTTTTGAGTCCCTTTCACTGAGTAAGGTGTAGGTCTTGTCGATTCCATAGTTGGTTTTTGGAATGGTACCTGTGCTTATATCAAACTCTGGTTTTATGCATCACCCCACCTCTCCTTCCCCCTTAAGCAGGCATAAGAGTGTTTTCTAAATGTGAGACACTGTTCTCTTTCCTAACTCAGTTCAAGTGTAGCCATGTTTACAGGATCTTCATAAGTGATATCTTATGATAAGTTTCTTTTTCTGTGTGACTTATTTCACTTAGAATCATCGTACCTGAATCCACCCTTTTTGCTGCTACTGGTCTTATGACATTGATTTCATGGCTGAGGGATATTCCATCGTACGTAAGTACCACAATTTTTTGAACCATTTTTATATTTCCTGGGATATTTAAGGTGTACCCAATTTGAGGTCCTTGTAAGCAGTGCAGCCCTAAATTTTGGGGTGGCTCTGTCTTATTGATTTTCAGTTTTCCCAAGGTATATTCCCTAGACTGGAAGTGCCCTTGGCTCTGTAGCTCTGTTGTTTACTTGTTTTAGGGAACACAATGTACTGCTCCAGAGAGGCAGTTGGCAATTTACATCCCGCCCATCAGCATAACAAGGCTCCCTGTTCTCCAGGGCCTGTCTTGCCTTTCTGGTTTTTACACATTTTGTGGATGTCCCTTTTGACCGGTGGGAAGTGATACTTCTTTGTAGTGCATATTTGCATTGCCCGCTTGCTTGCTTGGCCAAAAAGGGCGTATGCGTTTTCTCCTGAATATATTCAGGGGAAAACACATACGCCCTTTTTGGCCAAGTGCATCATTGTCGAAGTTGTGCCCCTCTTCCTGTGCTTTAAAGGCGATTCCAACGTACCTCTTGGAATCTGTTTCCTGGTATTCTACCTCGCTTTCAAGTCCGCCTCGTTGCCTTCCCTCAACAGATTTTTGGACGATAGTTGTCCTTTATTACTCGGCCGGTTTGTGAATTGCTGTGACCCTGAGCTCCAGTTTTCAACTCGTTTTTGGTGAGCTGACCGCAAGTCCAAAATTTTGGTTCAGGACCTATGCTTTTTCCCGGAGGGCGGCTGAGACTGGTTAATTCTTCTTCCTGCCGGGAAATTACAGTGATATGTGCCCGTCCAAATGCCTAACAGCTACTCTCTCATTGGTTCTCCCTCTTCCCTTTCATCCTCTGCCAAATTGGCAACCTGTGCGAACCAGGAGGTTAAAGGGGCTGTCTCTCCAAGTTGGGAGGTTGATAGTAAAGCAGATGGAAAGTCAAACCGGAGCACCAGGAGAGGGACTATTCGTTGAGTTTTAGAAACCTTTCGTATTCACAGTGTGTCCGTTCTCTAGGTTTCCCGTACATGTTATAACTGTAGTAATATTCCCTTCAACCTGGAGATTTGGGACCCTTGGAATGGGTGCCATGCATTATTGCTTTAAGGGGTCTGCATTTGTTCACCCAATCTCACCAATCCTCTCAGTCCCAAGTGTCCAGCCTTATGCCACATCCAGCTGTCGTTGTAGATAGGGACATTCCAGGTTTCATCAGAGACACTGAAGGAATTGTAAAGAATTTCCCAGTTTTTTTGTTTTGTTTTTGAAATTCCTTTTTATAGTGGGTTTGAGCTGATTCTCGCTGCCATGTTTATGCCAGTCTAGACACACTTGATTCCCTTACAGAGACATATTAATACATAGGATTTAAGATTTTTACTAGTCTGATATATTCCTCTGCGGGAAATATGGGGTTTTGAGTCCCTTTCACTGAGGAAGGTGTAGGTCTTGTCTATTCCATAGTTGGTTTTTGGAATGGTACCTGTGCTTATATCAAACTCTGGTTTTATGCATCACCCCACCTCTCCTTCCCTCTTAAGCAGGCATAAGAGTGTTTTCTAAATGTGAGACACTGTTCTCTTTTGTAACTCAGTTCAAGTGCAGCCATGTTTACAGGATCTTCATAAGTGATATCTTATGATAAGTTTCTGTTTCTCTGTGACTTATTTCACTTAGAATCATCGTACCTGAATCCACCCATTTTGCTGCTACTGGTCTTATGACATTGATTTCATGGCTGAGGGATATTCCATCGTACGTAAGTACCACAATTTTTTGAACCATTTTTATATTTCCTGGGATATTTAAGGTGTACCCAAGTTGAGGTCCTTGTAAGCAGTGCAGCCCTAAATTTTGGGGTGGCTCTGTCTTATTGATTTTCAGTTTTCCCCAGGTATATTCCCTAGACTGGAAGTCCCCTTTGCTCTGTAGCTCTGTTCTTTACTTGTTTTAGGGAACACAATGTACTGCTCCAGAGAGGCAGTTGGCAATTTACATTCCACCCATCAGCATAACAAGGCTCCCTGTTCTCCAGGGCCTGTCTTGCCTTTCTGGTTTTTACAAATTTTGTGGATGTCCCTTTTGACCGGTGGGAAGTGATACTTCTTTGTAGTGCAGATTTGCATTGCCCGCTTGCTTGCTTGGCCAAAAAGGGCGTATGCGTTTTCTCCTGAATATATTCAGGGGAAAACACATACGCCCTTTTTGGCCAAGTGCATCATTGTCGAAGTTGTGCCCCTCTTCCTGTGCTTTAAAGGCGATTCCAACGTACCTCTTGGAATCTGTTTCCTGGTATTCTGCCTCGCTTTCAAGTCCGCCTCGTTGCCTTCCCTCAACAGATTTTTGGACGATAGCTGTCCTTTATTACTCGGCCAGTTTGTGAATTGCTGTGACCCTGAGCTCCATTTTTCAACTCGTTTTTGGTGAGCTGACCGCAAGTCCAAAATTTTGGTTCAGGACCTATGCTGGTTCCCGGTGGGGGGCTGAGACTTTGGTTAATTCTTCTTCCTGCCGGGAAATTACAGTGATATGTGCCCGTCCAAATGCCTAAAAGCTACTCTCTCATTGGTTCTCCCTCTTCCCTTTCATCCTCTGCCAAATTGGCAACCTGTGCGAACCAGGAGGTTAAAGGGGCTGTCTCTCCAAGTTGGGAGGTTGATAGTAAAGCAGATGGAAAGTCAAACCGGAGCACCAGGAGAGGGACTATTCGTTGAGTTTTAGAAAACTTTCGTATTCACAGTGTGTCCGTTCTCTAGGTTTCCCGTACATGTTATAACTGTAGTAATATTCCCTTCAACCTGGAGATTTGGGACCCATGGAATGGGTGCCATGCATTATTGCTTTAAAGGGTCTGCATTTGTTCACCCAATCTCACCAATCCTCTCAGTCCCAAGTGTCCAGCCTTATGCCACATCCAGCTGTCGTTGTAGATAGGGTCATTCCAGGTTTCATCAGAGACACTGAAGGAATTGTAAAGAATTTCACAGTTTTTTTGTTTTGTTTTTGAAATTCCTTTTTATAGTGGGTTTGAGCTGATTCTCGCTGCCATGTTTATGCCAGTCTAGACACACTTGATTCCCTTACGGAGACATATCAATACATAGGTTTTAAGATTCTTACTAGTCAGATATATTCCTCTGCCGGAAATATGGGGTTTTGAGTCCCTTTCACTGAGGAAGGTGTAGGTCTTGTCTATTCCATAGTTGGTTTCTGGAACGGTACCTGTGCTTATATCAAACTCTGGTTTTATGCATCACCCCACCTCTCCTTCCCCCTTAAGCAGGCATAAGAGTGTTTTCTAAATGTGAGACACTGTTCTCTTTCCTAACTCAGTTCAAGTGTAGCCATGTTTACAGGATCTTCATAAGTGATATCTTATGATAAGTTTCTTTTTCTGTGTGACTTATTTCACTTAGAATCATCGTACCTGAATCCACCCATTTTGCTGCTACTGGTCTTATGACATTGATTTCATGGCTGAGGGATATTTCATCGTACGTAATTACCACAATTTTTTGAAACATTTTTATATTTCCTGGGATATTTAAGGTGTACCCAAGTTGAGGTCCTTGTAAGCAGTGCAGCCCTAAATTTTGGGGTGGCTCTGTCTTATTGATTTTCAGTTTTCTCAAAGTATATTCCCTATACTGGAAGTGCCCTTGGCTCTGTAGCTCTGTTGTTTACTTGTTTTAGGGAACACAATGTACTCCTCCGGAGAGGCAGTTGGCAATTTACATCCCGCCCTTCAGCATAAGAAGGCTCCTTGTTCTCCAGGGCCTGTCTTGCCTTTCTGGTTTTTACACATTTTGTGGATGTCCCTTTTGACCGGTGGGAAGTGATACTTCTTTGTAGTGCAGATTTGCATTGCCCGCTGGCTTGCTTGGCCAAAAAGGGCGTATGCGTTTTCTCCTGAATATATTCAGGAGAAAACGCATACGCCCTTTTTGGCCAAGTGCATCATTGTCGAAGTTGTGCCCCTCTTCCTGTGCTTTAAAGGCGATTCCAACGTACCTCTTGAAATCTGTTTCCTGTTATTCTGCCTCGCTTTCAAGTCCGCCTCGTTGCCTTCCCTCAACAGATTTTTGGACGATAGTTGTCCTTTATTACTCGGCCAGTTTGTGAATTGCTGTGCCCCTGAGCTCCATATTTCAACTCGTTTTTGGTGAGCTGACCGCAAGTCAAAAATTTGGTTCAGGACCTATGCTGTTTCCCGGTGGGGGGCTGAGACTTTGGTTAATTCTTCTTCCTCCCGGGAAATTACAGTGATATGTGCCCATCCAAATGCCTAACAGCTACTCTCTCATTGGTTCTCCCTCTTCCCTTTCATCCTCTGCCAAATTGGCAACCTGTGCGAACCAGGAGGTTAAAGGGGCTGTCTCTCCAAGTTGGGATGTTGATAGTAAAGCAGATGGAAAGTCAAACCGGAGCACCCGGAGAGGGACTATTCGTTGAGTTTTAAAAACCTTTCGTATTCACAGTGTGTCCGTTCTCTATGTTTCCCATACACGTTATAACTGTAGTAATATTCCCTTCAACCTGGAGAGTTGGGACCCATGGAATGGGTGCCATTCATTATTGCTTTAAAGGGTCTGCCTTTGTTCACCCAATCTCACCAATCCTCTCAGTCACAAGTGTCCAGCCTTATGCCACATCCAGCTGTCATTGTAGATATGGTCATTCCAGGTGTCATCAGAGACCCTGAAGGAATTGTAAAGAATTTCCCAGTTTTTTGTTTTGTTTTTGAAATTCCTTTTTATAGTGGGTTTGAGCTGATTCTCGCTGCCATGTTTATGCCAGTCTAGACACACTTGATTCCCTTACGGAGACATATCAATACATAGGTTTTAAGATTCTTACTTGTCAGATATATTCCCCTGCGGGAAATATGGGGTTTTGAGTCCCTTTCACTGAGGAAGGTGTAGGTCTTGTCTATTCCATAGTTGGTTCTTGGAACAGTACCTGTGCTTATATCAAACTCTGGTTTTATGCATCACCCCACCTCTCCTTCCCCCTTAAGCAGGCATAAGAGTGTTTTCTAAATGTGAGACACTGTTCTCTTTCCTAACTCAGTTCAAGTGTAGCCATGTTTACAGGATCTTCATAAGTGATATCTTATGATAAGTTTCTTTTTCTCTGTGACTTATTTCACTTAGAATCATCGTACCTGAATCCACCCATTTTGCTGCTACTGGTCTTATGACATTGATTTCATGGCTGAGGGATATTTCATCGTACGTAAGTACCACAATTTTTTGAACCATTTTTATACTTCCTGGGATATTTAAGGTGTACCCAAGTTGAGGTCCTTGTAAGCAGTGCAGCCCTAAATTTTGGGGTGGCTCTGTCTTATTGATTTTCAGTTTTCCCAAGGTATATTCCCTAGACTGGAAGTGCCCTTGGCTCTGTAGCTCTGTTGTTTACTTGTTTTAGGGAACACAATGTACTCCTCCAGAGAGGCAGCTGGCAATTTACATCCCGCCCTTCAGCATAACAAGGCTCCCTGTTCTCCAGGGCTTCTCTTGCCTTTCTGGTTTTTACACATTTTGTGGATGTCCCTTTTGACCGGTGGGAAGTGATACTTCTTTGTAGTGCAGATTTGCATTGCCCGCTTGCTTGCTTGGCCAAAAAGGGCGTATGCGTTTTCTCCTGAATATATTCAGGAGAAAACGCATACGCCCTTTTTGGGCAAGTGCATCATTGTCGAAGTTGTGCCTCTCTTCCTGTGCTTTAAAGGCGATTCCAACGTACCTCTTGAAATCTGTTTCCTGCTATTCTGCCTCGCTTTCATGTCCGCCTCGTTGCCTTCCCTCAACAGATTTTTGGACGATAGTATTCCTTTATGACTCGGCCAGTTTGTGAATTGCTGTGCCCCTGAGCTCCATTATTCAACTCGTTTTTGGTGAGCTGACCGCATGTCCAAAATTTTGGTTCAGGACCTATGCTGTTTCCCGGTGGGGGGCTGAGACTTTGGTTAATTCTTCTTCCTGCCGGGAAATTACAGTGATATGTGCCCGTCCAAATGCCTAACAGCTACTCTCTCATTGGTTCTCCCTCTTCCCTTTCATCCTCTGCCAAATTGGCAACCTGTGCGAACCAGGAGGTTAAAGGGGCTGTCTCTCCATGTTGGGAGGTTGATAGTAAAGCAGGTGGAAAGTCAAACTGGAGCACCAGGAGAGGGACTATTCGTTGAGTTTTAGAAACCTTTCGTATTCACAGTGTGTCCGTTCTCTAGGTTTCCCTTACATGTTATAGCTGTAGTAATATTCCCTTCAACCTGGAGAGTTGGGACCCATGAAATGTGTGCCAGGCATTTGTGCTTTAAAGGGTCTGCATTTGCTCACCCAATCTCACCAATCCTCTCAGTCCCAAGTGTCCAGACTTATGCCACATCCAGCTGTCGTTGTAGATAGGGTCATTCCAGGTTTCATCAGAGACCCTGAAGGAATTGTAATGAATTTCCTAGTTTTTTTGTTTTGTTTTTGAAATTCCTTTTTATAGTGGGTTTGAGCTGATTCTCGCTGCCATGTTTATGCCAGTCTAGACACACTTGATTCCCTTACGGAGACATATCAATACATAGGTTTTAAGATTCTTACTAGTCAGATATATTCCTCTGCGGGAAATATGCGGTTTTGAGTCCCTTTCACTGAGGAAGGTGTAGGTCTTGTCTCTTCCATAGTTGATTTATGGAACGGTACCTGTGCTTATATCAAACTCTGGTTTTATGCATCACCCCACCTCTCCTTCCCCCTTAAGCAGGCATAAGAGTGTTTTCTAAATGTGAGACACTGTTCTCTTTCCTAACTCAGTTCAAGTGTAGCCATGTTTACAGGATCTTCATAAGTGGTATCTTATGATAAGTTTCTGTTTCTGTGTGACTTATTTCACTTAGAATCACCGTACCTGAATCCACCCATTTTGCTGCTACTGGTCTTATGACATTGATTTCATGGCTGAGGGATATTCCATCGTACGTAAGTACCACAATTTTTTGAACCATTTTTATATTTCCTGGGATATTTAAGGTGTACACAAGTTGAGGTCCTTGTAAGCAGTGCAGCCCTAAATTTTGGGGTGGCTCTGTCTTATTGATTTTCAGTTTTCCCAAGGTATATTCCCTAGACTGGAAGTGCCTTTGGCTCTGTAGCTCTGTTGTTTACTTGTTTTAGGGAACACAATGCACTCCTCCAGAGAGGAAGTTGGCAATTTACATCCCGCCCATCAGCATAACAAGGCTCCCTGTTCTCCGGGGCCTGTCTTGCCTTTCTGGTTTTTACACATTTTGTGGATGTCCCTTTTGACCGGTGGGAAGTGATACTTCTTTGTAGTGCAGATTTGCATTGCCCGCTTGCTTGCTTGGCCAAAAAGGGCGTATGCGTTTTCTCCTGAATATATTCAGGAGAAAACGCATACGCCCTTTTTGGCCAAGTGCATCATTGTCGAAGTTGTGCCCCTCTTCCTGTGCTTTAAATGCGATTCCAACGTACCTCTTGAAATCTGTTTCCTGCTATTCTGCCTCGCTTTCAAGTCCACCTCGTTGCCTTCCCTCAACAGATTTTTGGACGATAGTTGTCCTTTATTACTCGGCCAGTTTGTGATTTGCTGTGCCCCTGAGCTCCATTTTTCAACTCGTTTTTGGTGAGCTGACCGCAAGTCCAAAATTTTGGTTCAGGAACTATACTTGTTCCCGGAGGGTGGCTGAGACTTTGGTTAATTCTTCTTCCTGCCGGGAAATTACAGTGATATGTGCCCGTCCAAATGCCTAACAGCTACTCTCTCATTGGTTCTCCCTCTTCCCTTTCATCCTCTGCCAAATTGGCAACCTGTGCGAAACAGGAGGTTAAAGGGCTGTCTCTCCAAGTTGGGAGGATGATAGTAAAGCAGGTGGAAAGTCAAACCGGAGCACCAGGAGAGGGACTATTCGTTGAGTTTTAGAAACCTTTCGTATTCACAGTGTGTCCGTTCTCTAGGTTTCCCGTACATGTTATAACTGTAGTAATATTCCCTTCAACATGGAGAGTTGGGACCCATGGAATGGGTGCCATGCATTATTGCTTTAAAGGGTCTGCATTTGCTCACCCAATCTCACCAGTCCTCTGAGTCCCAAGTTTCCAGCCTTATGCCACATCCAGCTGTCGTTGTAAATAGCGTCATTCCAGGTTTCATCAGAGACCCTGAAGGAATTATAAAGAATTTCCCAGTTTTTTTGTTTTGTTTTTGAAATTCCTTTTTATAGTGGGTTTGAGCTGATTCTCGCTGCCATGTTTATGCCAGTGTAGACACACTTGATTCCCTTACGGAGACATATCAATACATAGGTTTTAAGATTTTTACTAGTCTGATATATTCCTCTGCGGGAAATATGGGGTTTTGAGTCCCTTTCTCTGAGGAAGGTGTAGTTCTTGTCTATTCCATAGTTGGTTTTTGGAATGGTACCTGTGCTTATATCAAACTCTGGTTTTATGCATCACCCCACCTCTCCATCCCTCTTAAGCAGGCATAAGAGTGTTCTCTAAATGTGAGACACTGTTCTCTTTCCTAACTCAGTTCAAGTGTAGCCATGTTTACAGGATCTTCATAAGTGATATCTTATGATAAGTTTCTTTTTCTGTGTGACTTATTTCACTTAGAATCATCGTACCTGTATCCACCCATTTTGCTGCTACGGGTCTTATGACATTGATTTCATGGCTGAGGGATATTTCATCGTACGTAAGTACCACAATTTTTTGAACCATTTTTATACTTTCTGGGATATTTAAGGTGTACCCAAGTTGAGGTCCTTGTAAGCAGTGCAGCCCTAAATTTTGGGGTGGCTCTGTCTTATTGATTTTCAGTTTTCCCAAAGTATATTCCCTAGACTGGAAGTGCCCTTGGCTCTGTAGCTCTGTTGTTTACTTGTTTTAGGGAACACAATGCACTCCTCCAGAGAGGCAGTTGGCAATTTACATCCCGCCCATCAGCATAACAAGGCTCCCTGTTCTCCAGGACCTGTCTTGCCTTTCTGGTTTTTACACATTTTGTGGATGTCCCTTTTGACCGGTGGGAAGTGATACTTCTTTGTAGTGCAGATTTGCATTGCCCGCTTGCTTGCTTGGCCAAAAAGGGCGTATGCGTTTTCTCCTGAATATATTCAGGAGAAAACGCATACGCCCTTTTTGGCCAAGTGCATCATTGTCGAAGTTGTGCCCCTCTTCCTGTGTTTTAAAGGCGATTCCAGCGTACCTCTTGAAATCTGTTTCCTGCTATTCTGCCTCGCTTTCAAGTCCGCCTAGTTGCCTTCCCTCAACAGATTTTTGGACGATAGTTGTCCTTTATTACTCGGCCAGTTTGTGAATTGCTGTGACCCTGAGCTCCATTTTTCAACTCGTTTTTGGTGAGCTGACCGCAAGACCAAAATTTTGGTTCAGGACCTATACTGGTTCCCTGTGGGGGGCTGAGACTTTGGTTAATTCTTCTTCCTGCCGGGAAATTACAGTGATATGTGCCCGTCCAAATGCCTAACAGCTACTCTCTCATTGGTTCTCCCTCTTCCCTTTCATCCTCTGCCAAATTGGCAACCTGTGCGAACCAGGAGGTTAAAGGGGCTGTCTCTCCAAGTTGGGAGTTGATAGTAAAGCAGATGGAAAGTCAAACCGGAGCACCAGGAGAGGGACTATTCGTTGAGTTTTAGAAAACTTTCGTATTCACAGTGTGTCCGTTCTCTAGGTTTCCCGTACATGTTATAACTATAGTAATATTCCCTTCAACCTGGAGATTTGGGACTCATGGAATGGGTGCCATGCATTATTGCTTTAAAGGGTCTGCATTTGTTCACCCAATCTCACCAATCCTCTCAGTCCCAAGTGTCCAGCCTTATGCCACATCCAGCTGTCGTTGTAGATAGGGTCATTCCAGGTTTCATCAGAGACACTGAAGGAATTGTAAAGAATTTCCCAGTTTTTTTGTTTTGTTTTTGAAATTCCTTTTTATAGTGGGTTTGAGCTGATTCTCGCTGCCATGTTTATGCCTGTCTAGACACACTTGATTCCCTTACGGAGACATATCAATACATAGTTTTTAAGATTTTTACTAGTCAGATATATTCCTCTGCGGGAAATATGGGGTTTTGAGTCCCTTTCACTGAGGAAGGTGTAGGTCTTGTCTATTCCATAGTTGGTTTTTGGAATGGTACCTGTGCTTATATCAAACTCTGGTTTTATGCATCACCCCACCTCTCCTTCCCCCTTAAGCAGGCATAAGAGTGTTTTCTAAATGTGAGACACTGTTCTCTTTCCTAACTCAGTTCAAGTGTAGCCATGTTTACAGGATCTTCATAAGTGATATCTTATGATAAGTTTCTTTTTCTCTGTGACTTATTTCACTTAGAATCATCGTACCTGAATCCACCCATTTTGCTGCTACTGGTCTTATGACATTGATTTCATGGCTGAGGGATATTTCATCGTACATAAGTACCACAATTTTTTGAACCATTTTTATACTTCCTGGGATATATAAGGTGTACCCAAGTTGAGGTCCTTGTAAGCAGTGCAGCCCTAAATTTTGGGGTGGCTCTGTCTTATTGATTTTCAGTTTTCCCATGGTATATTCCCTAGACTGGAAGTGCCCTTGGCTCTGTAGCTCTATTCTTTACTTGTTTTAGGGAACACAGAGTACTCCTCCAGAGAGGCAGTTGTCAATTTACATACCGCCCATCAGCATAACAAGGCTCCCTGTTCTCCAGGGCCTGTCTTGCCTTTCTGGTTTTTACACATTTTGTGGATGTCCCTTTTGACCGGTGGGAAGTGATACTTCTTTGTAGTGCAGATTTGCATTGCCCACTTTCTTGCTTGGCCAAAAAGGGCGTATGCGTTTTCTCCTGAATATATTCAGGAGAAAACGCATACGCCCTTTTTGGCCAAGTGCATCATTGTCGAAGTTGTGCCCCTCTTCCTGTGCTTCAAAGGCGATTCCAACGTACGTCTTGAAATCTGTTTCCTGCTATTCTGCCTCGCTTTCAAGTCCGCCTCGTTGTCTTCCCTCAACAGATTTTTGGACGATAGTTGTCCTTTATTACTCGGCCAGTTTGTGAATTGCTGTGACCCTGAGCTCCATTTTTCAACTCGTTTTTGGTGAGCTGACCGCAAGTCCAAAATTTTGGTTCAGGACCTATACTGGTTCCCGGTGGGTGGCTGAGACTTTGCTTAATTCTTCTTCCTGCCGGGAAATTACAGTGATATGTGCCCGTCCAAATGCCTAACAGCTACTCTCTCATTGGTTCTCCCTCTTCCCTTTCATCCTCTGCCAAATTGGCAACCTGTGCGAACCAGGAGGTTAAAGGGGCTGTCTCTCCAAGTTGGGAGGTTGATAGTAAAGCAGGTGGAAAGTCAAACCGGAGCACCAGGAGAGGGACTCTTCGTTGAGTTTTAGAAACCTTTCGTATTCACAGTGTGTCCGTTCTCTAGGTTTTCCGTACATGTTATAATTGTAGTAATATTCCCTTCAACCTGGAGAGTTGGGTCCCATGGAATGGGGGCCATGCATTATTGCTTTAAAGGGTCTGCATTTGCTCACCCAATCTCACCAATCCTCTCAGTCCCAAGTGTCCAGCCTTATGCCACATCCAGCTGTCGTTGTAGATAGGGTCATTCCAGGATTCATCAGAGACTCTGAAGGAATTGTAAAGAATTTCCCAGTTTTTTTGTTTTGTTTTTGAAATTCCTTTTTACCGTGGGTTTGAGCTGATTCTCGCTGCCATGTTTATGCCAGTCTAGACACACTTGATTCCCTTACGGAGACATATCAATACATAGGTTTTAAGATTCTTACTAGTCAGATATATTCCTCTGCGGGAAATATGGGGTTTTGAGTCCCTTTCACTGTGGAAGGTGTAGGTCTTGTCGATTCCATAGTTGGTTTTTTGAACGGTACCTGTGCTTATATCAAACTCTGGTTTTATGCATCACCCCACCACTCTTTCCCCCTTAAGCAGGCATAAGAATGTTTTCTAAATGTGAGACACTGTTCTCTTTCCTAATCCAGTTCAAGTGTAGCCATGTTTACAGGATCTTCATAAGTGATATCTTATGATAAGTTTCTTTTTCTGTGTGACTTATTTCACTTAGAATCATCGTACCTGAATCCACCCATTTTGCTGCTACTGGTCTTATGTCATTGATTTCATGGCTGAGGGATATTCCATCGTACGTAAGTCCCACAATTTTTTGAACCATTTTTATATTTCCTGGGATATTTAAGGTGTACCCAAGTTGAGGTCCTTGTAAGCAGTGCAGCCCTAAATTTTGGGGTGGCTCTGTCTTATTGATTTTCAGTTTTCCCAAGGTATATTCCCTAGACTGGAAGTGCCCTTGGCTCTGTAGCTCTGTTGTTTACTTGTTTTAGGGAACACAATGCACTCCTCCAGAGAGGCAGTTGGCAATTTACATCCCGCCCATCAGCATAACAATGCTCCCTGTTCTCCAGGACCTGTCTTGCCTTTCTGGTTTTTACACATTTTGTGGATGTCCCTTTTGACCGGTGGGAAGTGATACTTCTTTGTAGTGCAGATTTGCATTGCCCGCTTGCTTGCTTGGCCAAAAAGGGCGTATGCGTTTTCTCCTGAATATATTCAGGAGAAAACGCATACGCCCTTTTTGGCCAAGTGCATCATTGTTGAAGTTGTGCCCCTCTTCCTGTGCTTTAAAGGCGATTCCAACGTACCTCTTGAAATCTGTTTCCTGCTATTCTGCCTCGCTTTCAAGTCCGCCTCGTTGCCTTCCCTCAACAGATTTTTGGACGATAGTTGTCCTTTATTACTCGGCCAGTTTGTGAATTGCTGTGACCCTGAGCTACATTTTTCAACTCGTTTTTGGTGAGCTGACCGCAAGTCCAAAATTTTGGTTCAGGACTTATACTGGTTCCCTGTGGGGGGCTGAGACTTTGGTTAATTCTTCTTCCTGCCGGGAAATTACAGTGATATGTGCCCTTCCAAAGGCCTAACAGCTACTCTCTCATTGGTTCTTCCTCTTCCCTTTCATCCTCTGCCAAATTGGCAACCTGTGCGAACCAGGAGGTTAAAGGGGCTGTCTCTCCAAGTTGGGAGATTGATAGTAAAGCAGATGGAAAGTCAAACTGGAGCACGAGGAGAGGGACTATTCGTTGAGTTTTAGAAACCTTTCGTATTCACAGTGTGTCCGTTCTCTAGGTTTCCCGTCCATGTTATAACTGTAGTAATATTCCCTTCAACCTGGAGAGTTGGGACCCATGGAATGGGTGCCATGCATTATTGCTTTAAAGGGTCTGCATTTGCTCACACAATCTCACCAATCCCCTCAGTCCCAAGTGTCCAGCCTTATTCCTCATGCAGCTGTCGTTGTAGATAGGGTCATTCCAGGTTTCATCATTGACCCTGAAGGAATTGTAAAGAATTTCCCAGTTTTTTTGTTTTGTTTTTGAAATTCCTTTTTATAGTGGGTTTGAGCTGATTCTCGCTGCCATGTTTATGCCAGTCTAGACACACTTGATTCCCTTACGGAGACATATCAATACATAGGTTTTAAGATTCTTACTAGTCAGATATATTCCTCTGCGGGAAATATGGGGTTTTGAGTCCCTTTCACTGAGGAAGGTGTAGGTCTTGTCTATTCCATAGTTGGTTTTTGGAACGGTACCTGTGCTTATATCAAACTCTGGTTTTATGCATCACCCCACCTCTCCTTCCCCCTTAAGCAGGCATAAGAGTGTTTTCTAAATGTGAGACACTGTTCTCTTTCCTAACTCAGTTCAAGTGTAGCCATGTTTACAGGATCTTCATAAGTGATATCTTATGATAAGTTTATTTTTCTGTGTGACTTATTTCACTTACATCATCGTACCTGAATCCACCCATTTTGCTGCTACTGGTCTTATGACATTGATTTCATGGCTGAGGGATATTCCATCGTACGTAAGTACCACAATTTTTTGAACCATTTTTATATTTCCTGGGATATTTAAGGTGTACCCAAGTTGAGGTCCTTGTAAGCAGTGCAGCCCTAAATTTTGGGGTGGCTCTGTTTTATTGATTTTCTGTTTTCCCAAAGTATATTTCCTAGACTGGAAGTGCCCTTGGCCCCGTAGCTCTGTTGTATACTTCTTTTAGGGAACACTATGTACTCCTCCAGAGAGGCAGTTGGCAATGTACATCCCGCCCATCAGCATAACAAGGCTCCCTGTTCTCCAGGGCCTGTCTTGCCTTTCTGGTTTTTACACATTTTGTGGATGTCCCTTTTGACCGGAGGGAAGTGATATTTCTTTGTAGTGCAGATTTGCATTGCCCGCTTGCTTGCTTGGCCAAGAAGGTCGTATGCGTTTTCTCCTGAATATATTCAGGAGAAAACGCATACGTCCTTTTGTGCCAAGTGCATCATTGTCGGAGTTGTGCCCCTCTTCCTGTGCTTTAAAGGCGATTCCAACGTACCTCTTGAAATCTGTTTCCTGCTATTCTGCCTCGCTTTCAAGTCCGCCTCGTTGCCTTCCCTCAACAGATTTTTGGACGATAGTTGTCCTTTATTACTCAGCCAGTTTGTGAATTGCTGTGCCCCTGAGCTCCATTTATCAACTCGTTTTTGGTGAGCTGACCGCAAGTCCAAAATTTTGGTTCAGGACCTATACTGGTTCCCGGTGGGGGGCTGAGACTTTGGTTAATTCTTCTTCCTGCCGGGAAATTACAGTGATATGTGCCCGTCCAAATGCCTAACAGCTACTCTCTCATTGGTTCTCCCTCTTCCCTTTCATCCTCTGCCAAATGGCAACCTGTGCGAACCAGGAGGTTAAAGGGGCTGTCTCTCCAAGTTGGGAGGTTGATAGTAAAGCAGATGGAAAGTCAAACCGGAGCACCAGGAGAGGGACTATTCGTTGAGGTTTAGAAAACTTTCGTATTCACAGTGTGTCCGTTCTCTAGGTTTCCCGTACATGTTATAACTGTAGTAATATTCCCTTCAACGTGGAGAGTTGGGACCCATGGAATGGGTGCCAGGCATTTGTGCTTTAAAGGGTCTGCATTTGCTCACCCAATCTCACCAGTCCTGTCAGTCCCAAGTGTCCAGCCTTATGCAACATCCAGCTGTCGTTGTAGATAGGGTCATTCCAGGTTTCATCAGCGACACTGAAGGAATTGTAAAGAATTTCCCAGTTTTTTTGTTTTGTTTTTGAAATTCCTTTTTATAGTGGGTTTGAGCTGATTCTCGCTGCCATGTTTATGCCAGTCTAGACACACTTGATTCCCTTATGGAGACATATCAATACATAGGTTTTAAGATTCTTACTAGTCAGATATATTCCTCTGTGGGAAATATGGGGTTTTGAGTCCCTTTCACTGAGGAAGGTGTAGGTCTTGTCGATTCCATAGTTGGTTTTTTGAACGGTACCTGTGCTTATATCAAACTCTGGTTTTATGCATCACCCCACCACTCTTTCCCCCTTAAGCAGGCATAAGAATGTTTTCTAAATGTGAGACACTGTTCTCTTTCCTAATTCAGTTCAAGTGTAGCCATGTTTACAGGATCTTCATAAGTGATATCTTATGATAAGTTTCTTTTTCTGTGTGACTTATTTCACTTAGAATCATCGTACCTGAATCCACCCATTTTGCTGCTACTGGTCTTATGTCATTGATTTCATGGCTGAGGGATATTCCATCGTACGTAAGTCCCACAATTTTTTGAACCATTTTTATATTTCCTGGGATATTTAAGGTGTACCCAAGTTGAGGTCCTTGTAAGCAGTGCAGCCCTAAATTTTGGGGTGGCTCTGTCTTATTGATTTTCAGTTTTCCCAAGGTATATTCCCTAGACTGGAAGTGCCCTTGGCTCTGTAGCTCTGTTGTTTACTTGTTTTAGGGAACACAATGCACTCCTCCAGAGAGGCAGTTGGCAATTTACATCCCGCCCATCAGCATAACAATGCTCCCTGTTCTCCAGGACCTGTCTTGCCTTTCTGGTTTTTACACATTTTGTGGATGTCCCTTTTGACCGGTTGGAAGTGATACTTCTTTGTAGTGCAGATTTGCATTGCCCGCTTGCTTGCTTGGCCAAAAAGGGCGTATGCGTTTTCTCCTGAATATATTCAGGAGAAAACGCATACGCCCTTTTTGGCCAAGTGCATCATTGTCGAAGTTGTGCCCCTCTTCCTGTGCTTTAAAGGCGATTCCAACGTACCTCTTGAAATCTGTTTCCTGCTATTCTGCCTCGCTTTCAAGTCCGCCTCGTTGCCTTCCCTCAACAGATTTTTGGACGATAGTTGTCCTTTATTACTCGGCCAGTTTGTGAATTGCTGTGACCCTGAGCTACATTTTTCAACTCGTTTTTGGTGAGCTGACCGCAAGTCCAAAATTTTGGTTCAGGACTTATACTGGTTCCCTGTGGGGGGCTGAGAATTTGGTTAATTCTTCTTCCTGCCGGGAAATTACAGTGATATGTGCCCTTCCAAAGGCCTAACAGCTACTCTCTCATTGGTTCTTCCTCTTCCCTTTCATCCTCTGCCAAATTGGCAACCTGTGCGAACCAGGAGGTTAAAGGGGCTGTCTCTCCAAGTTGGGAGATTGATAGTAAAGCAGATGGAAAGTCAAACTGGAGCACGAGGAGAGGGACTATTCGTTGAGTTTTAGAAACCTTTCGTATTCACAGTGTGTCCGTTCTCTAGGTTTCCCGTCCATGTTATAACTGTAGTAATATTCCCTTCAACCTGGAGAGTTGGGACCCATGGAATGGGTGCCATGCATTATTGCTTTAAAGGGTCTGCATTTGCTCACCCAATCTCACCAATCCCCTCAGTCCCAAGTGTCCAGCCTTATTCCTCATGCAGCTGTCGTTGTAGATAGGGTCATTCCAGGTTTCATCATTGACCCTGAAGGAATTGTAAAGAATTTCCCAGTTTTTTTGTTTTGTTTTTGAAATTCCTTTTTATAGTGGGTTTGAGCTGATTCTCGCTGCCATGTTTATGCCAGTCTAGACACACTTGATTCCCTTACGGAGACATATCAATACATAGGTTTTAAGATTCTTACTAGTCAGATATATTCCTCTGCGGGAAATATGGGGTTTTGAGTCCCTTTCACTGAGGAAGGTGTAGGTCTTGTCTATTCCATAGTTGGTTTTTGGAACGGTACCTGTGCTTATATCAAACTCTGGTTTTATGCATCACCCCACCTCTCCTTCCCCCTTAAGCAGGCATAAGAGTGTTTTCTAAATGTGAGACACTGTTCTCTTTCCTAACTCAGTTCAAGTGTAGCCATGTTTACAGGATCTTCATAAGTGATATCTTATGATAAGTTTATTTTTCTGTGTGACTTATTTCACTTACATCATCGTACCTGAATCCACCCATTTTGCTGCTACTGGTCTTATGACATTGATTTCATGGCTGAGGGATATTCCATCGTACGTAAGTACCACAATTTTTTGAACCATTTTTATATTTCCTGGGATATTTAAGGTGTACCCAAGTTGAGGTCCTTGTAAGCAGTGCAGCCCTAAATTTTGGGGTGGCTCTGTTTTATTGATTTTCTGTTTTCCCAAAGTATATTTCCTAGACTGGAAGTGCCCTTGGCCCCGTAGCTCTGTTGTATACTTCTTTTAGGGAACACTATGTACTCCTCCAGAGAGGCAGTTGGCAATGTACATCCCGCCCATCAGCATAACAAGGCTCCCTGTTCTCCAGGGCCTGTCTTGCCTTTCTGGTTTTTACACATTTTGTGGATGTCCCTTTTGACCGGAGGGAAGTGATATTTCTTTGTAGTGCAGATTTGCATTGCCCGCTTGCTTGCTTGGCCAAGAAGGTCGTATGCGTTTTCTCCTGAATATATTCAGGAGAAAACGCATACGTCCTTTTGTGCCAAGTGCATCATTGTCGGAGTTGTGCCCCTCTTCCTGTGCTTTAAAGGCGATTCCAACGTACCTCTTGAAATCTGTTTCCTGCTATTCTGCCTCGCTTTCAAGTCCGCCTCGTTGCCTTCCCTCAACAGATTTTTGGACGATAGTTGTCCTTTATTACTAGGCCAGTTTGTGAATTGCTGTGCCCCTGAGCTCCATTTATCAACTCGTTTTTGGTGAGCTGACCGCAAGTCCAAAATTTTGGTTCAGGACCTATACTGGTTCCCGGTGGGGGGCTGAGACTTTGGTTAATTCTTCTTCCTGCCGGGAAATTACAGTGATATGTGCCCGTCCAAATGCCTAACAGCTACTCTCTCATTGGTTCTCCCTCTTCCCTTTCATCCTCTGCCAAATTGGCAACCTGTGCGAACCAGGAGGTTAAAGGGGCTGTCTCTCCAAGTTGGGAGGTTGATAGTAAAGCAGATGGAAAGTCAAACCGGAGCACCAGGAGAGGGACTATTCGTTGAGGTTTAGAAAACTTTCGTATTCACAGTGTGTCCGTTCTCTAGGTTTCCCGTACATGTTATAACTGTAGTAATATTCCCTTCAACGTGGAGAGTTGGGACCCATGGAATGGGTGCCAGGCATTTGTGCTTTAAAGGGTCTGCATTTGCTCACCCAATCTCACCAGTCCTGTCAGTCCCAAGTGTCCAGCCTTATGCAACATCCAGCTGTCGTTGTAGATAGGGTCATTCCAGGTTTCATCAGCGACACTGAAGGAATTGTAAAGAATTTCCCAGTTTTTTTGTTTTGTTTTTTAAATTCCTTTTTATAGTGGGTTTGAGCTGATTCTCGCTGCCATGTTTATGCCAGTCTAGACACACTTGATTCCCTTATGGAGACATATCAATACATAGGTTTTAAGATTCTTACTAGTCAGATATATTCCTCTGTGGGAAATATGGGGTTTTGAGTCCCTTTCACTGAGGAAGGTGTAGGTCTTGTCTATTCCATAGTTGGTTTTTGGAATGGTACCTGTGCTTATATCAAACTCTGGTTTTATGCATCACCCCACCTCTCCTTCACCCTTAAGCAGGCATAAGAGTGTTTTCTAAATGTGAGACACTGTTCTCTTTCCTAACTCAGTTCAAGTGTAGCCATGTTTACAGGATCTTCATAAGTGATATCTTATGATAAGTTTCTTTTTCTGTGTGACTTATTTCACTTAGAATCATCGTACCTGGATCCACCCATTTTGCTGCTACTGGTCTTATGACATTGATTTCATGGCTGAGGGATATTCCATCGTACGTAAGTACCACAATTTTTTGAACCATTTTTATATTTCCTGGGATACTTAAGGTGTACCCAAGTTGAGGTCCATCCAAGCAGTGCAGCACTAAATTTTGGGGTGTCTCTGTCTTATTGATTTTCAGTTTTCCCAATGTATATTCCCTAGACTGGAAGTGCCCTTTGCTCTGTAGCTCTGTCCTTTACTTGTTTTAGGGAACACAATGTACTCCTCCAGAGAGGCAGTTGGCAATTTACATCCCGCCCATCAGCATAACAAGGCTCCTTGTTCTCCAGGGCCTTTCTTGCCTTTCTGGTTTTTACACATTTTGTGGATGTCCCTTTTGACCGGTGGGAAGTGATACTTCTTTGTAGTGCAGATTTGCATTGCCCGCTTGCTTGCTTGGCCAAAAAGGGCATATGCGTTTTCTCCTGAATATATTCAGGAGAAAACGCATATGCCCTTTTTGGCCAAGTGCATCATTGTCGAAGTTGTGCCCCTCTTCCTGTGCTTTAAAGGTGATTCCAACGTACCTCTTGAAATCTGTTTCCTGCTATTCTGCCTCGCTTTCAAGTCCGCCTCGTTGCCTTCCCTCAACAGATTTTTGGACGAATGTTTTCCTTTATTACTCGGCCACTTTGTGGGTTGCTGTGCCCCTGAGCTCCAT